>NC_045709.1:61487973-61793399 GCF_009834535.1 Camelus ferus
TTATACAATATGTCTTTGTCTGACTTCTATGACTAAGCATAGTTTCCTCAATGTACTATTACAAATAAATGGGTATTCTTCTTTTTCTTGATTGAATAATATTCCTGTGTGTGTGTGTGTGTGTGTGTGTGTGTGTGTGTGTGAAATACTGCCCCCATCAGATTAAATAAAAAATCCTAAAACTGTGCCATGCTAGGGTAAAAAAAAAAAACCTGAAACCATATCCCATAGGGTTAACAGAAACTGGTGAGTAACAGAAATTCTTGCACTTGTCTTACAGGGCAGCAGCTAAGGGAGCAGACTGTTCAAAACCCCTTTGCTTGTATCACAAAAATGTCTGAAACTGGGTGAAACCAATATGGCTGACCAGAGTTTGTGCAGAAAATAATTGTTCAGTAGGTGAACTTTTGACATCACAGCTCCAAATTCCCCCCTATGCTTTATACCAACCCCTTAAATTTGCATATATATCTCATGAAGAAACATATAGCTCAGTTGCACCTGTGCAGAATGATGATTACATTACATTTTCCTGCCTCCAATCAACTTCTTTTGCACTCCTGACCACCCTTTACACTTCACCATTTTATCTACATATTGGTGGGCTGAATACTTAGGTTGTTTCCATATCTTGGCTATTGTGAATAGCTGTTTTTGAACCATGTTTAATTACCTGATGCACAGCAAGCCAAATGCTTAGATGCCAAGGTTTGCAACCAAAAAAAAAAAAAAGTTTATTCACAAGACAACCAAGAGAAGAGCTGTGAGGATGTCTCAAATTTGCCTCACCAAAGGTGAAAGTCTTAGGATATTTGTAGGATAAAGGGTCAGGGCAGTCTTAAGCATGGGAAAAGGAGATTGAAAGTTGGCAAAAAGTGAGGTAAGTTGTGTTCTGTACAGGTGTATCTGAGTTACATGCTTCTTCATGGGTTGCATGTTCAAAAATAGAGGTGTTTTTAGCATGACCTGAGGGAAGAGTTTTTGGACCTCTGAGGTCAACTGGCCATTCATTGGGCAGCTGTGCAGTCCTAGTTTTAAGGTCAGTGGTCCCAACTAGCCTTAACAGGCTTGAACTTGAATTGGACACAGCTGACTCCAAGTTCCTAAAAAGCATCTGAAACAAATATCTTATTGCTTAGTCTATGTGCCCCTTGAAGGACATGCTAGTTTTTGTAACAGCTACTAAAATGAAATGATCAAGGAAGGCAGGTTACAAGTGGAAAATTTCTTTTAACAAACTGTTAAGACAAACTCAAGAATTTTTGTTAGTCAACAGTTTCTGTTAATCCAATGGGACATGGTTTCACAATGCTGCAATGAGCATGGGAGTGTAGATACTTCTCCAAGATCCTGTTTTTATTTCCTTTGGATATACACCCAGTGACACCATTACAAAATCATGTTGTTATTGTTGTTATTTTATTTATAAGCTCAGATTGTATTATTTGTAACAAATACTGTCAGATATTTTCTGTGAAGTGATAGGCTCATATTTGTTACAAGTCCCAGCAGTAAAGGCATGTAGGAATCATGGGATTGGAGATATGTGAAACAGTAGCCAATGTTTAATAAAAAATCACCTAGTTTATTGGACATAATTAACACACAACACAAGTTAGTCAAAACAGGGGAAAGGGAGTAATGAACCTCACCAAGGGGAAGTCTGGGAAAGAGATATCTTAACATAGTCTGTGGCCTCCAGTCCATCAAGAGACTATGAAGATGAGCGTGAGTGAGAAGACATCCTCTGCTTCAACAGGACAGTATCCATCTGGAACAACTCTTAGCGGCATGAAGTTTGGAACTCCAGTGAAGGGCCTTCAGAGCCATTCAGATCAGTGGTCTCTTTTTAAGGTATAAGGACTACCCCAAAGGAAGGAGTTTTGACTCTATCAGTTGTTCCTTCTGTTTCAGTGACATGCATTGTCTACCAAACTTTCTTATCTAGAATAATACTCTTAGCTTATCACTCTAAGATACCTGTAGTCCTACACTGGACCTTTCAAAACACCTAATATGGAAGTTCACATTGTCCACTAAAACTCACTTTGATCTACTTAACATGGCTTAACATAGCTTAAGTCTCATAAGTTTCACACAAGATGAGTAGGAAAAATAATAAAAAAGATATCACCATGTAACAGCTAATTTTGTTTATTTTTGGTAAATGTTTACCAAATGCCCATGTCTAAGTAAATAGAGTTTGGCAGTCAGGTGTTCTTTCAAATAAAATATGAAAAAACCCAGCTATTTCATCACATAATTCATACTAAATCATGTGCATTGCCTGAGACTAACATTGTAGTTAAATTTGTAACAGAAGTAATTCCTATATACTTATTTTTCCATTAATTATTTTAAAACTCAAGAATCAGTGTTATTGCCCTACAGACATTTTCATAGGTAAAACTGGTTTTCATTTTAGTGTATGTGGTAACAACAAATAAAAATGACATTATTAAAACTTGATATCACTTCCTTAATTTGTGGTCAGGGGCCAGTAGTTTTACCTACCATTATTTTATCAACATCATTACAGCTGTCAATAAAGCAAAGAAAGAAAATTATATCTCAATACTCAATATATAGAAGTTACCCTTGTTTTATTGAGATATAAAAACATGTACTATTCTATAAGTTTAATGTATATAACAAAAAGATTCAATTTATTTACATTATGAAGTGATTACCAAAATAGGTTTAGTGAATATCCATTATCTCATATAAATACAATAATAAAGAAATTTAAATTTTTTTCCTTGTGATGAGAAATCTTGGATTGACTCTTTTAGCAACTTTCATTTGTAAGGTACAATAGTGTTAATTATCTTTATCAAATACATTATATTCTTAGTACTTATTATCTTACAGATGTGAATTTGTAATTTTTGACTACATTTATCTAATTCCCCATCCCCACCATTGATAGTCACAGATCTGATCATTTTTAATGAGTTTTATTTTTTTTTGGTTAATTTTTTTTTGTTTTTAAAGTATAATTGACCTAAAAAAACTATTTTAGTTCCTAGTAAACAACATAGTGACTCAATATTTCTGTACATTTCAAAATGATCACTGTGAAAAGTTTAGCGGTCATCTGTCATCACACACAAACATTATATAATTATTGTCTATATTCCCTGAACTGAAACATTTGCTACCTATGACTGATTCATTTTGTAATTGGAAGTTTGTAACTCTTTAACTCCCTTACCTATTTCTCTCCTCTCCCAAGCCCCCTCATTCTGGTAATAATCTGTTTATGTTTATTCACTTGATTTGTTTTTTAGGATCCACATATAAGTGAAATCATATAGTATTTTTCTTTCTCAGTCAGACTTATTTCACTCAGTTTAATGCCCTCTAGATCCACCCATGTTGTCAGATATGTCAGTTTCATTATTTTTGTTGTTGAATAATGTTTCATTATACACACAACACACACACACACATAAAAATCTTCTTTATCCATTCATTTCTGGATGTGCACTTAGGTTGTTTCCATATCTTGGCTATTAGAAATAACACTGCTATGAATATAGGGGTACATATATCTTCTCTCTTTTTTTTGAAGTATAGTCAGTTATAATATGTTAATTTCTTCTGTACAGCATAATGTTCTTGTCATGTATATATATATATATATATATATATATATATACACATATTCATTTTAATATTCTTTTTTATTAAAGGTTATTACAAGATATTGAATATAATTCCCTGTGTGCTATAGAAGAATTTTGTTTTTTTAATCTATTTTTATATATAGTGGTTAACATTTGCTAATCTCAAGCACCAAAAGTTATCCCTTCCCACCCTTTTTCTCCCAGGAACCATGAGATTGTTTACTATGTCTGTGAGTCTGTTTCTGTATTGTAGATGAGTACATTAGAGTATTTTTTTTTTTTTTAGATTTCACATATGGCAGACTAATTACTAGAAATGAAATAGAATCAGCAATAACAAAACCTTCCTACAAACTAAAGTCAGGACCAGATGGCTTCACTGGGGCATTCTATCAAACATACAAAGAAAAACTCATACCAATACTTCTCAAACTCTTCTAAAATATTGAAGAGGAGGGAATATTCCCAATTTGGAAAGTTAGATTCATCCCAGGGTCACAAGGATGGTTCAATATGCATGAATTAAACAATGTGATACATCACATCGAGAAAAGAAACTACAAAAATCTCATGATCATCTCAATAGATGTAGAAAAAGCATTTGATAAAATTCAACACTTATTAATGATAAAAACTCTTACCAAAGTGGGTAGAGAGGGAACATATATCAACATAATAAAAGTTATTTATAACAGCCAGTATAATACTCAATGGTGAAAAACTGAGTGACTTCCAACTAAAATCTGGAAAGAGACAAGGATGTCCACTCTCACCACTTATATTCAACATAGGTTTGGAAGCCGTAGCCACAGAAATCAGGCAAGAAAAATAAATAATAGGGATCCAAATTGGAAGAAAAAAGGTAAATTTTTCATTATATGCAGATGACATAATGCTATATATAGAAAACCCTAAAAGCTCCACACAAAAACTACTAGAGCTGATAAGAGAGTTCAGCAAGGTAACAGGACACAAGGTTAATATACAGAAGTCAGTTGCATTTCTTTACACTACAATGTAATATCAGAAAATAAGAGTAAAAGGCAATCTCTTAAAATCACATCCAAAATAATAAAATATTTATAAATAAATCTAAGGTGGTGAAAGAGTTTTATACATGGATAACTACAAACGTTGATTAAAGAAATTATAAATAACTTAAAGAAATGGAAAGATACCCCATGCTCTTGGACTGGAAGAATTAACATCATTAAAATGGCCATACTGCCCAAGCAATCTACTGATTAAATACGATTCCTATCAAATTACTCATGACATTTTTCACAGAACTAGAACAAATAATCCTAAAATTTATACGGAATCACATATATCTTTTCAAGTTAGTGCTTTTGTTTCTTTGAATAAATACACTGAAAGGGAATTTCTTGATCATGTGGTAGCTCTATTTTGAATTTTGAGGAAATCTCCACACTGTCTTCCATAGTGGCTGCACAAATTTACATTCCCATCAGCATTGCAGAAGGGTTCCCTATTCTCCACATCCTCACAAACACTTGATATTTGTTGTGTTTTAAATAATGGCCATTCTAACAAGTGTGACGTCATATTTTATTGTGGTTTTGATTCACATTTCCTGGAGATGTTGAACATCTTTTCATGTGTTTATCCATCACTTGCATACCTTCTTTGGAAACAAAAATTATCTATTCAGATTCTCTACCAAATTTTTAATTTACTTGTTTTCTTTCTTTTTCTTTCTTTCTTTATTTTTTTTTTGATGCTGGGTTGTATGAGTTCTTTGTATATTTAGGATATTAAACCCTTGTCAGATATATTGTTTGCAAATATCTTCTTTCATTCAGTGTACTGGTAGACTTTTGATTTTGTTGATGATATTTTTTGCTGCACAAAATATTTTTTATTTTCATACAGCCTCTTTTATTTTTTTGCTTTTGTTTCCCTTCCCTAAAGAGACACATTAAAAAAAATGGTAAGTTTGATGTAAGAAAGTGTACTACATATGTTTTTTTCTAGGTGTTTTATGGTTTCAGGTTTTACATTTAAGTCTTTAATCCATTTGGAGTTTATTTTTGTTAACGGTGTGAGAACATAGTCCCACTTGATAATTTTTTATGAAGCTGTCCAATTTTCCCAATATCATTTATTGAAAATCAGAGTATCCTTTCCCCATTGTATATCCTTATCTCCTTTGTCATAGATTAATTACCCATCTAAGTATGAGATCAGTTCTAGGCTGTCTCTTATTTTCCACAAGTCCATGTGTTGATTTTGGTGCCCATTCCATACTTTTTTTTTAATCAATATCATTATCACACTAACAATATTAATAACTTGGGATTGTATAAAATCTAGCCCATATTCTAACTCTCAATTGTCTAAAAATGTTTTACAACTGCTTTTATATTGTTTTGTTTTAATCAAGACTCACAAAATTTCCACTGCGTTTGATTCCTGTCTCCTAAGTCCTTTTTTACTGACATATAGTCAATTTGCAAATTTCTGGTGTACATCATAGTGATTCATTTATACATATACATATTTATTTTCATATTCTTTTTCATTATAAGCCATTACAAGGTATTAAATATAGTTCCCTGTGCTATACATTAGGACCTTGTTTATCTACTTTACATATAGTAGTGTTGTTGAGTCCAAACTCATTCTGCTCACTGCATGATAGGCCAATAAATTGAGAGATGAGGTGTTGGGGGAAGGAATAGTGACTTTATTCAGAAAGCTGGCAGATCAAGAGTGTGGCAGAGTAATGTCTTGGAGAACCATCCTACTCCAGTCAGAATACAGTCTCCTTTTATACCAGAAAAACAGGGGAGGGGGTGTGGTTGGTTGCTGCAAACTTCTTGGTGTAGGAATTCGTTGTTCCTATAGCTGTCCATGTGGGCCAGGTCATGGTTCTCCTGCAAAACCTCCAAAAATAAAATGTTATTTTCTATTCTGCAACTTGTTATCTTTAAATGAGTGCAGAGCTAGCAAGACTAAGCCTAGGAAACAGGGCACAGTGGTCAAAGACAAAGGAACAGATCTAATATAGAGTCAAATTTATTCTCATCTATTACAGTAGTATCTGCCAGTCCCAATTCCCAATTTATCCCTTAACAACCCCTTTTCCCTCTGGTAACCATAAATTTGTTTTCTGTCTGTGAGTCTATGTCTGGTTTGAAATAAATTCACTTGTGTTCTCTCATACTTTTTGGGGATTTTTCACAGTAGATTTTTATTTTATCTATTTATTTATATATAGTTTTATTGAAGTAGTCAGTTCACAATTTTGTGTCAATTTCTGGTGTGTAGTACAATATTTCAGTCATATAGAAACATTTATACATTCATTTTCATGTTCTTCTTCACCAGAAGTTACTGCAAGATATTAAATATAGTTCCCTATGCTATAACTTTCATATTGCTTTGATTGTTGTATCCTTGTAGCATATTTTGAAGTCAGGGAGTGTGGTACTTCCTTTTTTCGTTCTTGACTCTGAAGATTGTTTACACTTTTTGAGGTCTGAAATCAGGGAGCATGATTCTTCAGCTCTGTTTTACTTTTTCAAGGTTTTTTTTTTTTTCTTTCTTTCTTTCTTTGTTTATTGTTATTTGGTGTGTTTTGTGTTTCCATACAAATTTTAGGAGTATTTCTGATATTTTTGTGGAAAATACCATTGGTATTTCATTAAATTGGTAATTCATTAAATCTGTAGACTGCCTTGGGTAATACAGTTGTTTTAACAACATTAATTATTCCAGTCAATGAGAATGGTATATCTTTCCATATGTTTATGTAGTCTTCAATTTCTTTTCTTAATGTCCTATAGTTTTCAGAGTATAAGCCTTTACCTCCTTCAGTTAGATTTTGACCCATTTCTTTTATTATTTTTGAAGTGACTGTGAATGTAATTGTTTTCTTAAATTATTTTTTTTCTTATTGTTTGTTGCTAGAAGAGAAATGCAATGGATTTCTCCATATATCCTGTAACTTTACTGATTTCGCTGATGAATTCTAATTATTTTGATAGTATCTTTACAATTTTCTATGTATAGTATTATATCATCTGCAAACAGTGTCAGTGTTATTTCTTCTAACCCAATTTGCTTTACTTTTATTTTATTTTATTTTTCTGTTTACTTTGGCCAGGGCTTCTAATAGTATATTGAATAAAAGCAAAGAGAGTAGACATACTTGTCTTTTCCTGGTCTAAGAGGAAATGTTTTCAGCTTTTTACAATTGAGTATAACATTGGCTGTGGGCTTGTCATATATGGCATTTAGTATGTTGAGGTATATTTCCTCTATACCTGTTTTGTTGAGAGTTTTTATTAAAAATGGATGTAGAATTTTGTCAAAAGTTTTTTCTGCATTAATGAGATAATCATAAGATTTTTATTATTCCATTTGTTAATGTGGACTATCACATTGATTGGTTTCTACATAATATTAAATCCTTGGGATAAATCCAAACTTGATCATAGTATGTGATACTTTTCATACACTTTTAAAATATTTTACTTCTCATTTTTTAATTTTGTATACAATTTTTAAAGGTTACACTCCATTTAATGTTACTACAAACTAGTGGCTATATTCCCTGTGTTATACAATATATTCTAGTGGTCTGTCTTACATCCAATAGTTTGTACCTTCCACCATCTCTTCCTTATATATCCCCTCCCTACATTTCACTGTAAAACATAAATTTCTTCTCTGTATCTGTGAGTCCACATATTTTTGTTATATTCACTAGTTTATTATATGTTTCAGATTCAGCATATAAGTAATATCACACAGTATTTGTCTTTCTCTTTCTAATTTATTTCAATTAGCATAATTCCTTCCAAGTTCAACCATGTTGCTACAAGTGGCAATGTTATATTCTTTTTGATGGCTGAATAGTATTTCATTATATTTTTATATACCAGTCCTTCTTTATTCATTCTTCTATTGATGGACACTTGGGATGCTTCCAGATCATCACAATTGTAAATAATACTGTGATGAACATTGAAGTAAATGTATCAATTCAAATTAGTGGTTTTTTTTTTTTTTTTCCCAATTATATACCCAGGAGCAGAATTGATGAGTCATATGGTAGTTCTATTTTTAGCTTAACCTCCATGTTGTTTTTAGGTTGGCTGCATCAGTTTACATTCTGGCCAACAGTGTAAGAGGGTTCCCTTTACTCCATATCCTTAACAACATTTGCGATTTGTGTTCTTTTTAAATTATTTATTTATTTCTTATTTGTATACACATTTTTTTTTATTGAAGTATAGTTTACCTTGTTATGCTAATTTCTGGTGTACAGCATAATGCTTCAGTCATAAATGAACATACATATAGTCATTTTCATATTCCTTTTCATCATAAGTTACTACAAGATATTGAATATAGTTCCCTGTGCTATGCGCTATGAACTTGTTTATCATACATATATATATATATATAAAATCTTCAAATCTTGAACTCCTAATTTATCCTTTCCTACCCCTTTCCCCTCTGTTAATTCTGTTTTCTATGTTTGTGAGTCTTTTGCTGTTTTATAAATAAGTTCATTTGTCTTTTTTTTAGATTCCACATATAAGTGATATCATATGGCATTTTTCTTTCTCTTTCTGATTTAGTTTGCTTAGAATGACAATCTCCAGGTCCATCCATGTTGTTGCAAATGACATTATTTTATTACATTTTTATGGCTGAGTAGTATTCCATTGTATAAATTTACCACAATTTCTTTATTCAGTCATCTGTTGATAGACATTTAGGTTGTTTCCATCTCTTGGCTATTGTAAATTGTGCTGTTTGAACACTGAGGTGCATGTATCTTTTTGAATTAAGGTTTCCTGTAGATATATGCTGCCCAGGAGTGGAATTGCTGGAATATATGGTAAGTGTATTTTTAGTCTTTTGAGGAATCTCCATACTGTTTTCCATAATGACTGCAACAAACTACATTCCCACCAACAGTGTACGAGAGTACCCTTTTCTCCATACCTTCTCTAGCATTTACTGTTTGGGGGATTTTTAATGATGTCTGTTCTGACTGGTATGAGGTGATAACTCATTGTGGTTTTGATTTGCATTTGTCTGATAATTAGTGATACTGAGCAATTTTTCATGTGTGTGTTGTCCATTTGTATGTCTTCATTGAGAATTTCTTGTTTAGGTCTTCTGTCCACTTTTTATTTTTTTAAAAAAAATATTATTAATAAGATGAATGAGCTGTTTACATATTCTGGAAATTATCCCTTGCCAGTCCCATCTTATGCAAATATTTTCTCCCATTCTGTAGGTTGTCCTTTTGTTTTGCTTATAATTTCCTTTGCTATGCAAAAGCTTTAAGTTTTAAAGTCTATTTTGTCTGATAAGTATTGATATTTTGGCTTTCTTTTGTTTGTTTCAGTTTTCTTGGGCTACCTTTTTCAAACCCTTACTTTCAGTCTGTGTTTGTCTTTTCCCTTAAATTTAATCTTTTGTAGGCAGCATATGCATTGATCTTGTTTTTGTATCCATTCAGCCACTCTGTGTCTTTTGATTAGAGAACTTAGTCCATTTGCATTCAAGAAATAATTAATAGATATGTAATCATTTCCATTTTTAATTGATTTTGAGTTATTTTTGTGATTCTTTTTTCTACTTATATTGCTCCTTTCCCTTATGGTCATTGACTATCTTTAGTGTTATATTTCAAGTCCTTTCTAATTTTTATGTGGATCAATTATAAAAATTTTTTTGTGGTTATCATAAGTTTTATATATACCAGTCTACGTGTATATATGTGACTATTTTATGCTGCTGATGTCTCAAGTTCAAATGCATTTTTAACAATCCTGCATTTTAAAAACCACCCTTAAATTTATTATTTCTGTCATTATATAATATTATGATGTAATATTTTATATCATTTCATTTTGTGTATCTCTTAAATATTTATTTTTGATATAGATAATTTTACTATTTTTGTCTTTTCAGCATCCTACTAGCTTTATAAGTGGTTGATCTACTACCTTTTCAGTATAGATGCCTTTACCAATAAGATGTTTTCTTTTTGTAATTTTCATATTTCTAGTCGTGACCTTTTAATTTTCCTCTCAGGGAAGCCCCTTTAACATTTCCTGTGAAGCCAGTTTTATGAAGCTCAATTCCTTTTGTTTATGCTTATCTGTAAAACTTTTTATCTCTTTCACATCTGAATGAAAGCCTTACTGGGTAGAATATTCTTGATTGGAGGTTTTCTTCTTTTATTACTTTTAATATATTGTGCCACTCCCTTTTGACCTGCAGAGCTTCTGCTGAAAAGTTAACTGATAGCCTTATGGGAGATCTGTTCTATGTAACTTATTGTTTTTTCCCTGCTGCTTTTAACATTATTTCTTTATTTTTAATTTTTGCTATTTTAATTACAGTGTATCTTGATGTAGTCCTCTTTGGCTTGATCCTGTTTGAGACTTCTTTGTCCTGGATGTGTTTCCTGGATCTGGATGTCTTTTTCCTTTCCAAGGTTAAGAAAGCTTTCAGCTATTATTTGTTCAAATAGATTCTCTGCCACTTTCTCTCTCTTATCTCTTTCTGGGATCCATATAATGTGAATATTATTATGCTTTACATTGTTCCAGAGATCTCTTAAACTGTCCTCATTTTTTTTTCTGCTTAGCTTGAATGATCTTCACTATTCTGTCTTCTAGTTCACTCATTCATTCCCTCTGTATCATCTAATCTATAGTCAATTACTTCTAGTGTATTTTTTTACCTAACATGTATTTTTTAGCTTTGTGTGGTTCTTCTTTATATTTCCTAACTATTTGTTAAAAACCTCTGACTTCTCGCTCTTTTCATCCATTCTTATCCCATGTTCTTTGGGCATATTTATGACCATTACAGTAAAGTCTATATTGAATATGTTGTTTTTCTCCACTTTTATTCCTTCATTTGGAACATATTTCTTTGTCACCACATTCTGAGTCATTATCTGTTTTAATTTCTATATATTTGTTTGATTGGTTTTATTTCCTGATCTAGGAGAAGTGACTTTATATGGCAATGTCCTATGGGGTCCTTCAGTGAGCTCCTCTCTGGTCACCAGAGCTATATTATTTAGGAGTTTCATCATTCTATTATAGTCAGCTGACTACTGTGGGTGCACTGTTAGGTGTGGCTGGCCCCCACATGGTTGGTTGTCAAGTCTACTTGGTGTGGAAACTTTCAGTTGGGCCCAAGTTCTACATGGCTGGCTGAATGGCGGGGAGTATCAGTCCTGGTGCTGGCTTACAGATGAACAAGTGTGTTGTGACCTTGTGAGGTGACTGGATATGTATTCCCTGGGAGTCCTGGAGCTAGCGCTAATCCACTAGTGAGCAGAGTCAGGCCTCAGGATGATGAGGGCCCAGACAGTCCTGTGGCTGGTACAAGCTTGCTTGTAAGTGCACCAGGTCCTGATGCAGTTGTCTTCAAGACCTCTATCATCATGGGGATGATGGTCACCATTTCCAAGTGGGACTGAGGACCAAGGGGTTCCAGGGCTGCTGTCTACCCAGTGGTTGGTGAGACCAAGTTCCAGGGCTAATGCTGGCTCACTGGTGGGATAAGCCAGGTCCTAGGGTCTCTCACAATGGGGGTCTCAGTTTCTAGAGGTGTTGTACCTTCACTATTGAGTAGTGCTGGTCCACTGATTGGTGAACCTGTGTAGAGAGGTCTCTGGCTATATGAACTTGTGGGTCCCATAGTTGGTGCTGAGTCATAGTTGGGTGAGACTGGGGATCAGGAAATTCTGGTGCCCTCTCTTGGTGGGTGAGACCAGGTCCTAGGACTTGCACTGTCCCACTATTGGATAGAGACTGGTCCTGGGCCCTCTGCGGTGTGGGATTGGGTCCTGGGGTGCCTGGGGAAATCAGGTGATCTTAAGACAGTGGATATGTTGGTCAATGGGGCTATGTGCCTCTCCAACCTGGCCTGGGGCATCCCTGGACTAGTGCTGACTAGCTGGTAGGTAGGGCTGGGTCTGGACACTATGACATTATAAGCTAAAGGTAGAATTCCCAAATAGCAGTTTCTAGGCCAATGACCCTGTGGTGGGATGAGCTTCCTGAAATGGCTTCCACCAGCATATATGTCCCCAGATGAACTTCAATTTCCCCCTGCCTCTTCCAGAAGCTCTCCATGATTAGCAAGTGAGTCTGACCCAGGCTCCTTTTAAATTATTGCCTTTTTCCCTTGGGTCTTAGAGCATGTGAGACTTTGTGTGCACCCTTTGAAAGTAGAGTTTTATTTCCTGTAGCCCTCTGGCTCTCCTGTAAGTAAGCCCCATTTACTTTCAAAACCAAATGTTCTGGGAGCTCATCTTCCCAGGACAGGGCTCCCAGGCTGGGGAGACCAATGTGGTCTCCTCACTCCTTGGGAATAACTTCTGCTATTATAATCCTCCTATTTATGAGTCACCTACCTGGGAATATAGGTCTTCATTATACAACATCTTCGTCCCTTCTAACTGTCTCATTGTTGCCCCTTCTCTATATCTTTAGCTTTAGAAGATTCTTTCTTAAGGTCATTCATATGGGTGTTGCTCCGTGAATGGTGGCAATGTTGGTGTGCCTGTAGGAGGAAGTGAGCTGAGGGTTTTCCAATTCCATTTTATTGGTCACTCCCCTTGCTATAAAATTTTTGATATCTAGTATTTCTGGTAAGGATTTAGATTTGGTTGAAATATTGTTTGTCTTGTTTTACATGCAATTTCTTTTTGTCTTTATTTTCTTTAAACTTAATAGCTGCAACTAGCACCTAATCAATATCAAATTTTTTTAAATAAAAATACTTCATAGAAGGGGTTATCCTTTTTTGTATGTGATATTACCAACAATTATTAACCATTGCTTAGACCTATTACTTTATTAGAAATACCAAAATTGTGATTTAAAATTTCTTTTATTTTGTATCTGTAATATAATAATTCTATAAGGAAAATGTTTTGCTCATCAACTATGTATTTATCCTGGGAAAAACTTTTTACAGGAAGGATGATTAAAGCAAGAATACATAAAAATATAGGAAATTTCAAGAACATACACCTAAAAATTTTATTGACCTACTTTGGAGGCTTTAAGAAAATAACTCATTTTTTTAAGTAAGTCAATAATAGAAAGAACATTCATTTATCTTGCTTTTTTCCTGCATGCACTCTATTAAAACACATTTTCCCTAATGTTCCACATTTAATCTTCACATTTTAAAATACCAAATACCTTTTAAGGGATTATAAATTTGAAATGGAAGTTGTAAGATAACAATAAGCAAAACAAAGATATGAATAGTCATGTCCAATTGACTTCAATAATAGATTCCTACAGGGTGGCATTATATTGGTGACTAATTTGCAGCTTTCCATGGTTGAGGACTTTATATTTTCATTCTTAAAATCTATATTAGCAATACAAAAATAGTGAATTTCTTTCACTAAACAGGGCCACAATAGCACAAATCACAAAATATATAACTAAAAATCCAATTAAACAGAATAGTTGGCATGATGGAAAGAGATGAAGGGAAAGTATAACTCACTTCTTAATAAATGTCTATGTCATGTCCTTAACCTGTAGAGAACTGAGCACAAGAGTTCCTCTCCCCTGAATCAGTCAAGAATGAATAGTGCTAACAGTCATCTCTCAAATGTTTCATTATTTTTTTGATGTGTGTATATATGCTTCTATTGTAGACCAATATTGATTCAGCTTGACATAATAATTTATTCATCATACCACAGAAGTTATTAAGAATCTGGGTGTAATATTGTGAGTTATAATAAGAAATGCATATTTGACATTTATCCCTTTTTCTAACAAATTGCTCCTAAAACCAATGAAATTTTCCAAGTGATGTGAGTAATAATAGTGTTTTCCATTACATTAGTAAGGAGATTTTTGGAAAGCAGCTAGATAATTTAAAGATGGGGGCTGGTTGCCAAGGAGCATAATCATATGATTAGAGGGTTAAAAATTTCAGCCTTGACCAACCCCTACCCACAACCCACCTCTTGGGAGGGGAGAGGGACTGTAGGTTAAATCAATCACCCATGCCCAATTATTTAATCAATCATGAGTATGTAATGAAGCCTCCATGAAACCCACAAGGACTGGGTTTAGAGAGTTTCTGGATTGGTGGACTTGTGGAAGTGCTGGTAGAGTGGTGCCTTTGGAGAGGGCATGAAAGCTCCATGCCTTTCCCCCCTGCATTTCTTCCATCTAGCTCTTCCTGCATTACATCCTTTTACAACAAACTAGTAATCTAGTAAGTAAAATGTTTCTCTGTGTTATGTGAGATACTCTAACAAGTTAATGAAACTCAAGGAAGGGGTTGCAGGAAACTCTGACTTACAGCCAGGAGGTCAGAAGCACAGGTAACAGTCTGAGTTCGTGAATAGAATATAAAGTGGAGGGCAATCTTGTGGAACTAAGTCCTTATCCTGTAGGATCTGATGCTATCACCAGGTAGAAAGGGTCAGGATTGAGTTGAATTGTAGGATACCCAGCTAATGTTGCAGAACTTCCTAAATATGTGGGGGAAAAAACATGTTGAAATTGATTACTGGATTTAGTTGGTGATCAGAAGTGGGATCATAATCAGGACTTTACTGGGACCCATTCTTTCTTTTTAAAATGATATTCTATTTTGTTCTGATGCATTGTGGGTTCATATTTTAACCAACAGAGACAATGCCATTTCCACATTCTTAAGAAGTAAGTTAATTTTTAGCCCTAGTACCACAAACACCTTACAAATCTTAAATAATTACTTGAACACCAGAATCTCTGCCTCAAGAAGAGAATCAGCCCAAGAAATTTGGCAAAATATCTGGGAAAAGTTGGGCAGAAGTTCAAACTATGTTGCTTTCTTTCCTCCAATTTTAACTGAAGCCAGCCAATTTTTGTGGAAAGTAGAGACCCTTGGCTTTGCTTAGCTACCTAAGCCTTCAATGCTAAAGTGTTGAATATAGAATTTGTGAGACTTTCTAAACCAATGTGAAAGGCAAGACTCAAATTCGGAATCATCTAGTCTCTCTAACTTTGATAAATTAATTTATAAGAATTATTTTGGTTTTAAGAACATTAATCACAATTTACCCTAATTTTAAATTTCATATTTAGTTTAAGGCAAATACAATATAGTTTGGATATATAATTTGGATTAATTTACTTTTCTTTAATTGGAGAGTAGATATTTGTCTTGTTTCTTGAGGCTAAGAAAGCAAAGTGAGGATTTATTAAGCAGTGCTAGTACACTCACGGGGGGAGAGCAGGCAGATTCAGGTGAGTAACAGCCTTGAGTTTCTTTGGCAAGCTGGCTATATGGGGTGTAAAAATAAATGGACAGAATATTCGCTGGAGAAGGATAAGCTTGGGGTTGTGTTTCCTGAAAGGAGGAAGAATTTTTGTCCTTGTTTAGTCTTGATCAGAAGTGTCATGATGTCAGTGCATGATGGGTACTTCTTATCTACAAGGCTAATTTTATTGTAATGCTGACATTATGAGCAAAATGTTACATTCAGATGCCAGAGATTCCCTCCTTGTTCATTTTTCTTTGCTTCCAGGACCCCTGTCACCTTAAGGTATATAGCTTCCTGTCAGTCTGGAGGTTCCTGCTTTTCTTTGTCCCTAGGACCCCATTATTTACAATAAATGTGATTTCTTGCCACATGTATCTATATCCCACCTTTCTCTCCTCATATCTAGCTCTCTACCAGATCTCTAATGTAAAATTCACATAATATACAATTAACCATTATAAAGTGGGAAATTATATAGCACTTAGTAAATTCACAATATGGTGCAACCACTACCTCTATCTAGTTCCAAAACTTTTTTTCTTTTATTCCATAAAAGTTTTATCCCATAAGTAGTCATTCTACTTCTTGAGATGTAAAATTATTTTGGTTTTGTTTTGTATTTTTTTTTTTTTTAGTTATCTCTGCTAGATTTTATCTTAAACATTTTTCCTGTATGGCCTTTAAAATAAACAAATTTTATATTTCAGGTGTGTTTTTAATTTACCATGTAGATTTAATAAAACTTGTCTAGACACTATGTGGTAAAATACACAAAAAACTAATATATTTAATTTTGAACATTATATTTTTCTAATTGGTATTCTTTATATTAAATAATTTACCTTTAAAATGTTTAAGTATCATTTTAAGAGTTTTGTACAAAATGACATGTTTTAGACACTCAGTAAATATTTAATAAATTAATATTCATTTTTGAGGTGAATTGAGAAAAACAAACATTTTTCTATTGTGTTTGTTTTATCTGAGTTAAATAGCATCAATTATGTAATAAGAGAATGATAATATAAAGTGAATATTGTCAGTGAAAGACATGTCAAATATCCCTTCTATGGAAAATGTTAAAAACAATCAGGCTTCTGATGACAGTGTAGCCAGGAATAATAATGCCCATTCTATCAACTACATTAATCAACTGAGTTTCACATTTCCTCCAAAGTACTTTGTACATGTCACAGCACATATTTCTATAGTTTAAATTTCAGTTTAAGGCTGCATGTGTCATATGATGGCATATATTTCCTAACTGTATCCAAAAAGCAGGCTTCCATCAGGGACACTGAAACTCTTCAATTACATAAGAAGTTAATTGTGCTAAAGATATTCTGCTCTCCCCAAGGAGTTCATTAATCATGGCGAACATGCTGAGATTACAATTTAACTGTCACTTCTAAGAAATTGAGAAAGGTCGAATTCAGATACAACACCTTTGAAAATAACAAGCATAACTTAATGTATACATTGCTTAGAATCAGAGATGAGCTTCCATTACATTTTAAAATATTTCTAATTTCTGTATTCATTGCTAAAATAGTATATAATAGTATTATAGTATATAATATCACTTATAATATAATTAAGTGATCTAGAGACATTTCCACCTGCCCCATTTTTGTCCTTAAAACTATGAGTTCATTATTACTCACAGGTTTCAGTTACTTAAAACACTTTGTGGCATTATGTGGTCAACTAAAATGTCTCATTTGCAGTATGAAAATTGTGAGAGTAACTATGAAGCAAAAATGGAAAAATCAGATGTTAAAATAGGAACAAAATTTACTGTTAATTTTAAACTAATTAATATATAGTTGTATATATATGCATATATATACATATATATATATGCATATATACATACATACATACATATATATAAAATAACAAAGTGAATGATTTGGAAAGAAATTTAACCTTATAAACACTGGTCCAGTAAGCATAATAAGGTGAGAACCTGGGATTGTTTTGTACTTTGACAAAGTGTCTGTGTTAGCACATTGGGAATCTACTTAGATGATCCAGTTCTATAGTAAAAATGTCCTTTTCTCTATTAGGTGCTTTATTCACTTAAGAATAATTTAAAACATTAGAGAAATAACATTTTTCTTACTGAAAAAATATTTTAGTGTTAATCAAATGTGACTCAAAATTGATAAAACTTTACCTCTAGAAAAAAAAAACTACTTTTTCTAAAAATTGTTCACTTTCTGTGTCTCACCTCATTCTTCCTCCTCTTAATGCAACCAACTAGCCTTTCTTTTTAGCGTGTTCATACAGGCCAGTAGTAGTGAGGAAGATTCAGTGTTAGAAAAATCTAAGTATTTTTCTATTTCTGCATGTGCCTTTGACTAATCTTTTAATGCTACTTTGGCTTAATTTATTTGTTGGCTTTTTATATATCATTCACAAATATCACTTCTTAATGTCACTATGTCACTTCTTAACCTAAAGTGTTCTCTGTCACAACATCATGCTTTATGTCTTTTTTATAATTTATTACTTTCATAAATGTTTATGTTTGTTTGATAAATTATTTTCACCTTCAAAATAAAGGGGCAAATTCCATGAAATCAAGGACTTTATCTTTATTTATCTCCAGTGCTTAGGATCATGCCTGACACATTCATGGTCTTCTGTGTACATCATTATACACTAAGCCTCTAGTATGAGTAATGGCAACATCAGTGAATAAAATGAAAGCCCTCCTTTCATGGAGATTATATTCTACTGGGGTGGGGACAGGGAAGGCAGACACAAACCTACTATGCCAGTGGTGATGAGTGCAGATAAAAAGAATTAAAGCAATATGGAAGAATAGAGAGTAATGAAGAAGAAAAATTAAGCAAGGAAAGAAATAATAATTAAAAAGTGTTATATTTGATATAATAAATGCTTCTCAATGCAGTTTTCTTTGTCTATGTGCACACAATATATATAAATTTATAAACTCAGAATTTGCAAACAGTATTCAGTTAGTGTTTCTTGAATATGATATTTATAGAGTTACTGTATAAATTCAATCAGACATATCTTTAACCAGTTTGTTAACTGAGAGTAAGGACCAGTGAAAGTCACATTCCACATCCATTTCTGAACTTACTATGTCATTATTTAATAATCATCATTGAAACAGAATTGAGACAGGAGGGAAGGGGATAGGGCACAACTATTGAAGGAGTGATGCCGTAATTGGGGTTAGGACATAAACTGGTTAGAACTAACTCAGCCCAAGATGGCAAAAGATTCAACTTCCACTAGAACTTGAACCTCATTATATACTCATTGTAATACATTAGAATGGTAAATGACACACCTACAGGCACCATGCCAGTTCCCAGCCTGACCATAAAAGGCCAAAAGTGTTCAGGGTCCAATTCTTGGAGACCCCTGCCTTTTCCCCAAAGTAATTGAAATAATCCTCCCACTTGTTAGTTTATAAAATTACTCAACCCATAGAAAATAAGAACTCCATACCCTGAGGCTGCCTCTCTTGCTTTCTGAGATGGTCCACACTCTGTCTATGGAGTATGTGTCTCCCTGAATAAATCTTTTACTTTATTATGGCTCATTCTTGAATTCTTTCCTCTCTGAGACAAGAACCTATTCTCCAGCAACAGAATCTAAATAAGCTATGTGAATGAAAAATATTGCCTGCCAAATCAGCAAACAATGGATGGTGTTGTCATCAATACAACAGCCACTGCAGCCATCCCCAACTGAGGAGATTCAGAATGGAGGAAAGCAGGATACAGGCCCTAGATCACTAAGGTGCATATCAAAGGAATGATTTCAGTAATTCCAGACTTTTGCATCTTCCCATATATAGAAAAGCACTAAACTCATTAACTTGAAATGTCTGGTTTTCTTTAATAGTAATATTTTGATGTTCTGACTACCTATATCTTGTTGCAAAGCTCCTATATATCCTGGCTCCTCCTTTACCTCTTTAGAGCAGTCCCTCAGAGATATATGATAGGCTGTCTTCCAGGCTTAAGTCCTCATTTTATTCCTACCAAATAAAACATAATTCTCAACTTGTAGGTTATGCTTTATTTCTTTTTTCAGTTGACAGTTTCTACAGAGATTATATTGAGCTTCTTTCTTCTGGTTTATTTCTAAAACAATCAAACTTTAACATCCATAAAAGGAGAAATAATTTGTATAAAATTCTTATGTATAAAGCTGCCTCTCTTTCAACCCTGATGCAAAGCAAGTCAATTATTTGATAAAAATGAAAATGTTCCATTGCCTGGCAAAGATGTTAAAAATTGGTGTTTAGTTAAAAATGTACTTTCTTACCCTCCATTGGAGAGTGGGAAGGGATAGACAGGATTTCAAAATTGTAGAATAGATAAACAAGATTATACTGTATAGCACAGGGAAATATACACAAGATCTTATGGTAGCTCACAGAGAAAAAAATGTGACAATGAATATATATATGTTCATGTATAACTGAAAAATTTTGCTTTACACTGGAACTTGACACAACATTGTAAAATGATTATAAATCAATAGCAAATGTTAAAAAATGTACTTTGTTTTAACTTCTTTATATTGCACATTCTTATGACAGCATCATATTTATTTATCCATTACTAAACAACATTTTATTTAGCTCCATGTTTTAATTGTGTAACCAATGGTACAATATATATTCTTGTATATCTTTTCCTATATGCCAGTGTAAAATAATTCTGGAGATAGCATGGGTGATTTTGTGGGTATGCTTTTCCCCTTTAACTAAACTGCCACATCATTTTTATTATAATTTCATTAATCACATTTTCATTCACAGTAAACAAGATTTTTTTCTTTGCAGTCTTATTTTCTCTAGAAGTTAATTCAAATTTTAATTGTTTTCACATTTTCTTGGTTAATTACAGGTAACCTATTGTTAGTTTCTCTGATCAGTATTGAGACTGAGCACCTTCTTATATTAAAGGCCATACATAAACTTACTTATTCTGTGAATGTCCTCTCTCTTACTTCTGTTTATCCTCCAAATTATAGATATTTTACTTTTAAATTCCTGGGAACTTGCATGCATTCCAGGTATTAATTTACTAATACTTGTATTCATTGTTTGTCTTTTAATAAAATCTTTCTATTTTTATGTCTTGTAAATTACAAATATCTTCTCTGTCTCCCACTTAATTTTGATTTTTGTAAATAATCTTATATTCTGTGAAAAAGAGTTGAATTTTAATGTAATTAGTCATGTCAACTAAAATATATGCACAACTCAGAAATTGAGAGTTATGTTTTATTCAGTGTGTTGCTGATAGGTACAACTGGTGTTCCAGGTTCTTGTCCCTTCCCAAAAAGAATTCAGAGACAAGACTTAGAGGTTAAAAAAGATAAAGTGAGGATTTATTAAAGGATGGCTAGTACACTCTCAGGGGAGCGTGAGCAGGCTCAGGTGAGTGGCTGCCCTGAGTTTCTTTGGCAAGTTAGTTACATAGGGTGTAAAAATTAATGGGCCAAATATTCATTGGGGAGGAAAGGGTTTGGGGTCGTATTCCCTGATTATCATCCCAACTCCACCTTCCCAAAGGGAGGAGGGATTTTTGTCCTTATTTAGTCTGGATCAGAAGTGTCAGGGCGTCGGTGCATGATGGGTACTTCTGATCTGCAAGGCTAATTTTATTGAAATGAGGGCATAATGAGCAAAATGTTACATTCAGACACTAGAAATTCCTGCCTTTTCTCACCTTTTTTTCTTCTCCAGGCCACTTGTCATCCCAAAAGGCATAATCCCTTATCAGCCCCAAGGTTCCTGCTTTTCTTTCTCTGCCCAAGGATCCCTGCTGCTTACATGATGTGTAGTTTCCTGAATTTAGCCTGTGACCCTCCTTTCTGCCCAATTTCTGCCATTTGGTCTGTGTCCACTTTTCTCTGCTCATATCTAGCTATCTGCCTGCTCTAACAAGTGGACATTTCTGAGGACTCAAACCCCTTCCAGCCCTGGATGACAGCCTCTCAGATCTCCCTGAGGAACTGCTCCAAGGAGGCTGGGGAGGAGCAGTATATATAGGAGTTTTACAACAAAGACCATGTAGCTGGAGCATTATCATTAATTAAAAGATTACAGTTAACTAAAGGAAACCAGACACCTCAAGTTAAATAATTTAGCTCTTTTCTATGTAAAGGAAGGCACAAACATCTGGGCTCATTTAAATCATTCCTTTAATATGTACCTAGCTATCTAGGAATAGTGTCCTGTTTTTTCAGGTCCCTCAGGGGACACCATTGGGGGTGGCTGCAGAGTCCTGACTGCTTGCTTGTCTGCATCCTGAGTTTATTGATGACTTGATGTCCACAGCATTCTTTGTTTACTGATGTGGTTTGCAATAATTTTTGTTCACAGTCATATTAATCTCTTTTCTGTGTAATTACTATATTTTTGTTATTCAAGAAAATATTTCTCAGACTGAATATGTATAATTCTCAACATTAAGTGTTTTATTTTTATTTCTCTCATAAATGTGTTAACTGATGCCTGTACTCAATATTAGAATACATTTTATTATTTATAAATTTTCCCAATATTTATATTTTAAGTTGAGTTATTTTAGGCTTAACATATCACCATTTCACAGCATTTTAAAAGACAGATCTTTTGAATGGATATTTTTATGGGCTCAGTATTTCCACTGAAAATCAATAGAAGAATCTGGGACATTAGATTCTCTAGCTTTGGAGCTAGAATATGGCATAGTGATACACATTGAATCTGAGGCTCATTTATTTGTTTCAGACTGAAAGAATAAAGGATTTATAGATGAGTATAAATAAAGGAGGAGAAAATAGAAATGCAAAGGAAAAACATAAAAGAAATTTTACATGCTGCCATAAATAAGATTTATCCCTATTAGAGTTTTCCTACCCCATCCACCAAAAATGACAATGTCTTTCACCTACTTCACAAGGCAGAGTGATTATGTGGCAAAGAGTAAAAATGAAGTTGTTTTTTTTTTTTAAGTTTTCTGCTTGGATAATTAAGGTAAAATCTTTTCACAATTAGTTTCTTGGAAATTCAGCTTTTTTTAAAAAGAGATTGTAGCAAACTTTCTTCTTGTTACAATTCTCATTATCTCTAATTTTTCCTCCAAATAGCAGGATGAAAACCTACAAGCAACTGCCTGTTATAAAACAAAACAAAAACAAACAAACAAGAAACTGGAAAGCAGAAGCATTCTCATTTAACAGATGCTCATGAAAACAAATAAAACAAGAAATCTACTAGAAAAATTAATACCTTTAAAAGTATTTGTCTAATTTTTAGACTGGGACTGATTTCTTTAGGATGTTGATTCATGGAATTGTGCTTATTCTCATGAGTGATTATATATTATTTTGACTAATATTGTAATTAATGCTGTATGAAATGAATTTCACAGTCCCAACATAGTATTAATTTCCATTTTTTTTGGAATTAATGGTGGTAGAACATCTAAAATTGTTTTAAAAAGTCATGGTAGATTTATGATTCCTGGACACACATTTCCTTTTTCACTTCCATAAGAAAACTTAAGTAGTTGTTGACTTCCCTGGTTAATAATAGAAAAGCAAGTAAAAGGGCTGATGATATGAATTTTTTTTATTCACCTCCAAGAAAAATATAATGACTTGTATATATTTTGCTAGTATAAGAAGTGCATTGTATAATTTTAAAATATTCAAAGTACTTTGAAATAAATGTATCAGTTTATTTTATAACATATATCATGGTTTGTTTTTATATATATTTGGTAGAATGTTCTTGATGTTACTTGCATTTCCTCTAAGAGATTGATTTTATATATAATTAAAATTTGATAATCTCCAAATTTAGGAGATACATTTAATTCAATTTATTTTTAATTGATATGCAAATACATACTCATTATATTTGTCTAGATAAGCAAATAAATAATGCTGGAAATTAGTTCAAAATAACCTATTTATTCCACTAACAATGTTACCAGGAGGAGGGAAATAAGAATTACCTCAGTTCTTAGTCACCCCCCTCCACAAAAAAAAAGGAAATTTTAATGAGGGACAGAAAGTGTGATATAAACAAGATTTCATCAGTAAAGTAAAAAGGTAGTAAAATACAGTACACTCCCAACTAGGAGCAGATCAATCCAAGAGAAGAAAAAAATTGGCACCACTCCTTTGTTTTTCCCATCTTATATCTTGGCTTAGGGGCATTTTGGTGATTGATTGAATAATGGTCAGGTTCTTTGAGTGATCAGGCTGATTGACAGCTCAGGTTCCTTGTGCTCTGGCATGCCCATCCCTTTTTGGGCAGGTTCTTACCTATGAAGCACACAGAGAAACCTATGGGAGGGGGCTCAAAGTGTAATGTTAATTATATTATAAAGAGTATTGGATCAAGTTACACTGGATCTTTCTCTTATGTGCAGCTGCATAATTTTGATTTTAGCTGGTTTCCTTTGTTAGCCTTCATTTAGAGAAAGTAAAACTTTCTGGAGTCCCTTATCCTGAGTGCAGAGATACTGTTATTTTCTGTGTTGCCCTTTCCCCTTCCTCTCCCCTTGCACAGTGCTTATTTCTATCTAACTGCCTAACACCAACATTAGAAAAGCCATATATTTGTCAGCTGATTTTACTTTGTCTTTCTCTTGCCAACCAGTTGATTTTTCTCGCATAATTCCTTTAAAAAAATTAACAAAGAAAATGTAGAAGTTGTGCTTAAGGGAGAGGATAAATGGTAAGACAGGCAAGTAAATAAGGAAAAAATTCTAAGTTTGAACTTAAGTAATTGATTTGGTGGAACACAGAGCTTTATTTCCAGGACTGTCTTCTAATTGCTTATTTGCACATTCTATGAAGGTCAACAACTGAATTTGCCCAAAGTATCACCAATTATTTAAGAAGAGGATCTACTTATAAAATATTAATGATAAATATTTTAATGCATGTAAAATGTATGCTGTAGGCCCATACTTGCAAAATTCAGTTTCTTTTAGATAGTATGTCATCTTGCTCACGTTGCAATTTTTTCTAGTCCTTGCTCACATTTACTCCACAAGAGTTTTCACTTTTTAGCAAAAAATAATGTTTCAACAGACATGTCAATATGCAACTGTTTTATCCTTAAGAATATTTGCAAGGCCATAATTTAATTCAATAGTACTTATATTTTAAAGCTCTTTTAGGACAGCTATGTAGGAATTGCCTCCATATAAATATAAAATAATTTTAGTACCACTTTTTTTTAGTAAACAAATCTGAATTTTGACAAAAATATTCTTATCTTGAATATGAACAGCCATACAACCTTTAAATCGATATTTATTGGGCATTTCTATAGTTCAGATGTTATCTAAGCATATAGAGTACAGCAAAGAAACATACATTCTCCCTGAACTTGCAGAGCTTACATTTTAACAAGTCATTGTGCTCAATCAAATAAAAATTTTTAAGATGAGTGGGCTGACAATATGGTCTGTTTTCTAGTCCTCATCCTACAATCAACTAATGTGATGCTGAACAATTACTCATATTATATGATCCTCAGTTTTCTTATCTGTAAAGTAAGTCTGCTGTTATGTCTGCTGTTATGTCTCCAAGGACACTAAGATCATGAGAATATATAAGTGAATGCAAAATTAAAATGGGAACTGCCTGGAGCTGAGGTATACTGTACTAAATGATGGATTCTGGCTGTGTTAAATGCCTCATAATGTAATACAGCTGTCTTATTCCAATCTTCAGGGCTTTTGCCACAAGATGCAGATACATTTCTTGGGGGAAAATATTGTATTTTTTTAGATATTCTTAGCTGAACTCTTGATACAATTTTAGTAATATTGTTAAGAATGAAGGCCTCTATTCCTCTTCTCTGCATTTTAATTAGCAAAGACTTCCATATCCAAATTTTTCTTATATAGTCCCTGCCTGGAAATAAGAGTAAATTGTGTAGACTTCTCAAGGTAAAAAGATATCATACTGCTAAATCTGAGTCTACTCTCCAGGACAATGTCATGTCTTAAAATTCTTAAGAATGTTTAAAAATAAAATTTATATTCTAATATATAAATTCTATGTTGATTTTGTAATTATCTGAAAAAATGAAAAAAATATAGATATAGGTGATATATGTACATGTTTGTCCAAAAATTGTATGTATGTAAAATTTACTTTTTAAACAAATTCAAGGGGCTTTGAAGACTGTTTAAAAGTTTGCCCAATCATCTCACATATTGTCCACTGTATCAATAAGCTACTATAATCATATTTTAAAAATTGGAAGTTCTTGAATACTGAATAATATTGACACATATATCTATTTCTGCCTTTCCTAATTTGAACCAATTTCCAATATAGCACATCAAAACTTTATTGGTAATGTTAGACCTGTATGGGGTATAGTAGATTCTATAGTGTTTAAGAATATATCATTTGGAGTCAGAGTAACAATAGTGAGTGGTCTAATGGATACAGAATACTTAGCAAGATGTACAAATAAATAAACCTTTCTTTAAAATAAGCTATTATTACTAAGGCTCAATATATATAAAATTTTAAGATAATTTTGTGCTCAAAAATTTATAGAACTTACTAAAAGCTGCACTATTAATACCATAAAATGCCTAGGGAGAAATATATATCCTTTACTCTCTGTTTTCTATAGAAGGGAGTTGACTTCAATTCTCTAGAAGAAAAAGTATAAAGAGAACAGCTCTAGGCTCACCCAAAGCCAAATCTCTCTAGCTTCTCTATATAAAACTAGAAATGAGACACACAACTGAACAGAAGGAAATGTGTGAGTGAGTAGCATAAGGATTTCTGAGTTGTCTATATAGAGATGCATCTATCTTAGATGCATGACTTCACTTCTGTCAGAAGGTAAGTAATCTACCACTTGGATAGCTTTTACGGTTGTTTCTCTCTACCTGCATTTATATTTATATTTTCAATTTAGTGATGGACATATAAAGAAGTATACTTTGTCTCAAACCTAAGATGTGTTATTAATCATATTTATTAGTAATACAAGGATATTTCATTTTCATTCCTCCAGTCTTGTTTTTTATTTCTCAATTGTTTCTAACTTCAGAAGTGGTGAGACAGAGATGTAGTTATTTTTCACTCTTAGAAAAGTTGCAATAAATATTTTTTCAAATATTTCTATAACCATAGAGTATGTCATTTTCCAGGAAAAATTTTTACTACTTTCACCAATTTATTGTTGAAAAAATATAAAATTTCTGTGTAATTTTAAATTTTGAATAATTCTAACAGTGACAGGACACTGGAAACAGTAGATATAGAATAAGAGTTAAGTTGATTTTTTTTTTAACCTGGAAGTCAATCTATCAATATTTTAAAAATGTATATATTTATTTTAATTTTTCTGAGCTAAGAAGCAATTAATGTTGAAGAGTATTATGAGAAATATATTTTAGTCTCCAGCACTTCTTCCTATTGGAAATAAGACTAGGATACTGAGAATAAATAAAAGAATGATCAAAACCAACATGATACTCATTGAATCATCATAAATGATTAGGAATTATCACAAAATACATCTCTCAATTAGTCAGAATGAATGAATTTAATATGTGTGAGGAAAAATATGTGTTTATTTGCAAAGAAGGAATGATTATAGCCTGCAAAATCATTATTTATCATTGAAAATAAATTAATTTGCAGAAATTATTATTTAGTGAGTTACTTGTTCATATGATCAAAACCTACATTTTTCACAAAGAATAATTAAAACTATTCTCATATTTCTGTTACACAAAGTAATATTGCTACTCAAAAGATTTACCAAAGATAAATATATATTGATACAAAATATATATCTTAAGGGCCAGAATTTCATGTTTTTCTTCCCCTTTACTGACAGAAATCCAGCTTTTCTGGAAGAACAGTTTGCCTGACTAAAAATTTGTATTTTCCAGTGTCTATTGCTAATAGAGGTCACTAACTTTAGAAGTGGTGAAGGTAAAGGAATGTGAATAGAAGTTGCTGAGTAGTGTTTCTATAAGAGGTTTTTGTTTTGTTTTGTTTTTTAAAGAGACTATCCTCTTATGTATGTTTTTGCACGTGTCTTACTGATCTTCTTGCTTCCTAGACAATGATTGTGTCTGAAACTTCAGCAGTCATCTTGCAAACAAGTAGATGAAGAGAGAGAGCTGGAATGAGACTGTGTCCTTGATGACTGTGAAGCCACCATAGCAATTTTGGGTATTTCCCTTGAGTCTTTTCCAGTACATGAAAGTAAAATAAATACAAGATTTATATATTTTTTTAAATTTTGTTTCTTTCAACATACTACTAAAATCAATCCTTAATACACAAGAATTCTATATCACCTTTAACCAAGTTTACATTGGTAAGAGACTAAAACACATAGAAAATGCCTGAGAAAGTATATTGGTTTTATATTTTACATAAATTATCAAAAAATTAATGTCTTAAAACCATAGCCATTTATTATCTCACAATTTCCATAGGTCAGGAGGTGTGGCACAGTTCAAATGAATATTTCTCTTCCAAGTTCATGTAGTTATTTGCTGATTTCATTTCCCTGATATTGCAGGACTAAAATAAGTGCTTTAACTTCTAGGAGTAGTTTCATGTCATGTTGTTTTCTTTGTGGGCAGTTGACATTATAGCAGCTTGTTCTTCAAAGCCAGTATAAGTGTTCACCTAATAAATATACTTAGAGAGAGATAGATAATCATATATGAGCAAATTATTAGGAATATTTTATTGATTATAGATGAATCACAGGTCTCATCTACTTTCAAGGTGGAGTATTTAGAGGAAATAACATCAAGAGTTGGAAAACATGGGGCCTGTATTAAATTCTGCCTAGTAAGTCTAGTATTCAAATGTATTTTTGCAAAGAGATTGTTTGAGTTTTTCCATCTTTTTCTACATTGGTGTACTAGATACAATATTCTAGATGGCTCTTGAGGGAACCTGTTTTTGAACATTTTGTGGGACCCCTCCAACATAGATCTCAGAGTAAGCCACCACAAAATATATTCACTAACCTCTTTAAGGCTAAGCCATGGTTGAATCTAGCTTTCCAAAGATAAAATTTACTGCTCAAGAAGAATAATTCTCACCCAACACAAACTGTTCTTTGTCAAAAGTTTTCAAAAATCATAACTCCTTTTAGAGTTCAAGATTTCTTTAATCTCATCTTTCCAAATTTTAAATTAAGAAATTTATCCCTCCTTTTTCCTTGTGTTTATTCTATTGTTATGTAAGGGGTGTGTGTGTGTATGAATATATGTATATATATAAATACATACATCATATCTATCTATCTATCTATCTATCTATCTATCTATCTATCTATCTAAGATAGTAGATAAGAATAAACATGCCTGACATATTTTTTCTTTTATTTCCACTACGTCTGTGAACTTGAAGAACTTTTTTTTTCTACCTTGATGTATTATAATAATCATTTTCCACATTTATTTTTCCTACTGGACTAAGAACTGAGATGTTGAGTTCTCCAAGGACATGAGCTCCATTCAGTCAATGTTTGTGCTTTCAGTGCTTACATAGGCTGAGACATTACTCTCATTATTTCTTTTGAACTAAGAGAATGAGTTCTTCATTAAAAAAAAGTTATGTACTTTTAAGTGACTGTAATTGGTTTACCAGTGTTTAAACTAACTATCACTTTATACAAGAAGATATTTGAATATTCTTTAAAAAGAAAAAAGAAACATATTATCTATATTCTTAGAGTCAGGGACCCTGTTAGAGGATTAACTTAAAAATCCATGCTGTTAAGTGAAAAAAGTTCATGTATTTAAGACAGATTAGTTAGTGGATATGACACCTGTGTGCTTGGTTTACCCAAACTCTGGAAACGTTAAAATCTAAAATTTAGAATGTACCAAGATAAAGTCACTTCTATACTTTTAGAATACAGATCCTTGTTCTGAGGCATTTCCCATCAAAACCGTCAAACAGCATCCTGTGCATTCAAAAAGTGGCAAAAGAAACAGTATTACCAATAGAAATCCTTATTTCTTAACTCCCTATCAAAATAAAAGCTTAAATTTTGTGCTTTTTGTGTTGGAAACTCAGAATTTAATTTGAGTGTTAGAATCTGAAAGTGCACTCCTGCTGTGAATGAGGCTAGCCACTTTAATGTATAAACACTCAGAAGATGTTATAATATATGCTGCTTTCAAAATATAAAAATAAGTGAAAATGTATTGTAATATATAAGTATCTCTTGCTCTCACTTTCCCTGATGCACATAAAAACAGATATCCAGGTTTTCCTGCTATACAAAAGTAAAGTGTTCCTATGAAACTTCTTGTGAACTAAAATGCCATAAAGAAGCAATTACCTTAGGATACATACTGCTAATGAATGCACAAGATAAGATAGATATAACAGAGATGCTCTCAGACACAGTTCAAAGCTCTAGTGACTTGATTCTAAGAAGCTGAGTGCAGTTCCCAGGGAAGGAGTTTTATGGTGCCACTGCCTGTGTAACTCAGCTTGCTGCAAGACAAATGCTGAACATGAGTTTTGCTTTTTGTCTTTGTTTTTATAAATGAGAAATATATCTTTGAATTTTTTTTTTTTGGTTAGTGAAAATAAATTCTATCAATGGTATTTTGTAAAAGTGAAGTGGCATTAAGATAACTTTTGAAAAGCATGTGATACATGCATTAGGACTCTGAATTATTAATTTGTATATATATATATAATATATATATGAATGTATATAATCCAACTCTTTGTGAATTTATTTTTTTTTAATGAATACAAATTTGTATTAAAAATCATAAACTAAAAGAGAATGTTCTTGGACTTCATATTACATGTATATAAGTTATATTAACATGAACTGAATCTAGAGAAAACTGTATACTCTAATTAGGTAAATTGTATGGTGTGTGAATAATATCACAATATAGTTGTTTGTTGTTGTTGTTGATGTTTTAAAAGATCTTAGAGAATGAAAAGACAAGCCACACACTGGAGAAAATCCTTGCAAAACCCCTATCTAATAATAAGCTGGTATCCAAAAGATCCAAAAGACTGGTATCCAGCAGAGAGATCTTAAAGCTCAAAAAGAAAATAACCCAATTTTAAAATGGCCAAAAGATCTAAAGAGACTTCTCACTAAAGAAGATATACAAATAGAAATGAGCATATAATAAGATACTTAACATTATCAGTAATCAGGGAATTAAAAATAAAAACAATGAGATATAATTACACTTTGTATGGCCAAAATCAAGAACAAAATAAAACACCAAATTCTGGAGAGGATGTGGAGCAAAAGAAACTTTTATTCATTGCTGGTGGAAATGCACAATTGTATAGCCTCTATGGAAAGCAGTTTGAAAGTTACCATACAATTCAGCAACTCCACTCCTTAGTATTTATTTACTCAAAATAAGTTGAAAACTATGTTCACACAAAGACCTGCACATGAGATTCAATGCAATCCCTATCAACCTTTGAAGGACAGTTTTTTTTCACAGAAATAAAGCAAAATTTTCTAAAATGTATGTGGAAATGCAAAAGAATGAAAGCAATTCTGAGGGGGAAAAAAAAGAACAACACTCTCTGATTTCAAACTGTCAGGGAAGGGGAAATTTCCCCCTCTACTATTGTTGAGTTATTGTGGGTAGAATTATAATAAAACTGACAAATAACAGATTAAGAGGAGGAAAAAGAAACAAATTTTAATTCATATAAAAGAAGTCTCATAAGAATGGAGCTCAAGAAGTGGTCAAAACTTATAGCTTTATACTTTTTAGACAAAGAAACAATAAATTTGTGAGGAATTGACAAGACAAAGAAATTTAGGTTTTGGGTGCTCAATTAGTGAGGAAACTAAAGAGTTTGGGTTTGGGGTATAAATTAAAGAATTAACAAAGTTTGTTTACATAGCTTCCTCTACCAAATTTCCCTGTCTCTAGTAATAAGGATATCCTTTTACTTTCAGATGCATAGAGTGACCCTTTCACATGAGAAATTAATTTCTTGCTTTCAGGGAAACAGAAAGGAGAGTCAGAGTTTCCCTCTTACACTGGCCATTTCTTAAGTTACTTTAATTTAAAATAAAATGCAATTGAAGCAAATTTTAGGGTGGCTTGTCTTGGACTCCAGCAAAACCATAAGCTATAGTCATCAAAATAGTACAGCATTAGCAGAAAAACAGATACATTGATCAATGGAACAGAATTTGAGAGCTCAGAAATAAACCCACACATATATGGACAATTATGGAGAAAAGTTAATCTCTTCAATAAATGGTGTTGGGAAAACTGGACAACCATATGCAAAAAAGAAAGGAAGGAAGAAAGGAAGAAAAGAAAAAGAAAACTAGACAGTTATCTCACACAATATGCAAAAATCCACTCAAAATGAATTAAAAACTTAAATTTAATCCTGAAACCATAACAATCCTAGAAGAAACTATAAGCTGTATGCCCTTTAACATCAGTCTTAGCTATACCTTTCTGCCTATGTCTCCTTGTGGAATGGCAACAAAAGCACAAGTAAACAATTGCAACTCTATCAAACTAAATTGTTTCTGCACAGCAAAGGAAGCTATCAACAAAATGAAAAGACAACCTACCTATTGGAAGAACATCATTGCAAATCATATATCTGATAAGGAGTTAATATTCAAAATATATAAGGAACTCATAAAACTCAACAACAACAATAACAAAACAACAATTAAAAAATTGACAGAGAGTCTGAAAAGACTTTTTTTCCAGAGAAGACAGACAAATGGCCAATGGACACATGAAAATATGTTTAAAATAACTAATTATAAGAGAAGTGCAAATCAAAGCCACAATGAGATATTACCTCGCATCTGTCAGAATGGCCATATATAGGGAAAAGAGAAGATGGTGGAGAAGAAGGACACTCATAGCTCTCCCTCTACCACGAATGCACCAAGACTCACATCCACAGACCCACTCAGCCAACCAGAGCACCTGCAGAACTGCGACACAACATCGCACTCTTCAAAAGATAAAGACGCCAAAAATCTGGTAGGAGAAAAGGAAAAAGGAAAGAAAAAAGGCAAAGCACAGCAGAACAGGTCCCATGGGGAGGGAGCAGCAAAAGAGGACTGGCACTCGTTCGCTGCATCTCCCCTCTCCAACAGAGAGTCCAGCAGGATGGAGGGGGAGCCTCCAAGGCTCAGATCTGTACAGACTGACAGAACTAAGTTAAACGGGCACAGTGGGTCCCTGTGACACCCAGCCCGAGACGTGGGCTGGCAGCTGGGGCAGGGCCATGTTGCCCGAGCCGTGTGGAAGACAGGGGCTGCTGCACTGAGGCAGCCCTGGGGGACTACAGGGGGCTGCGCACCATGGCTGTGGGTGTACAGGGCAGAACAACCTGGGACCTCCATAAAACAACACAGTTGATGTGCCCTGGGGGGAAGGGTGCATACCCACATTTCTAAAAACCCGTGAAAAGTTTTTGGGTGAAGAGAGGTGGGGCTCAGGCACAGCCGCCATATCCTCTGGCGCTTAGCATCCAGGTGGGGGTGGGAGTGAAACCTGCATCCTCACCTAAGGGCTTAGCAGCCTCAAAGGCCAGATGGAGACTTGTCTACAGTCCGAGGCAGATAGGATCCTTCCATACTGGTCCCTCAGAGAACTTGCTCTGCCAAGACAAACAAGAAGCTGTGTTCTGGCCCAGAGCAGGGACAAGGCTATTCCTCGGTCCTCCCTGAGCCCATCTGCGGAGCGCCAACCCGAGGGGGAGGGTGCAGCGGCACAGAGAAGCAGAGCGACCAGCGCCTGGAGAGGGCAGGCGGGCCCCCGCCTTTTGGGCAGGAATGCAACCTCTGACCTTGGTGCTTGGGAGGGGGTGCGACCCGCCTAACTACCTGGCCAGTCTGCAACATCTGACTGCTGCATTGGGAGGAGCAGTGACACGCTCGCCCACAGCAAAGGAGAGCTGCAGCTGACCCAGTGTTGGAAGGAGGAGCGATCTGGAAACAGCAAGCTGAGCATCCAAAACAGGACAAAGACAGAAAGACTTCACATTAAAAACACACAGTCACCAGGAGAACACCGAACCCCTCCACGTTTTTTTAAATCTGTTTTTACCTGTTCCATTTTCTATTACCCACTTAATTTTTACTTATTAATTCAATTTTATTCTCTTGGGTTTTGATGTTCTGTTATTGCTTATACACAGGTTTCAAATACATCTTTTCAACTTTTCCCCGTTTTTTAAAGGATTTGAAAGGGCGTCTCAACCCGATTGCTATTCTGCTTAAACTTGCTCTTCTATTATTCATTGTACACTGTTTTCAAACCTTTATTTTTCCTTCTTTAAAATTCTTTCTCTCTCTCTTTTTTGTTTTTTTCTAAGTCTTATTCCTACACAGGCATTAGATAGATAAACTCCTTACAGACCACAATAGATAACTGATACTCCATAAACCACAGTGCCAGAGAGGTATGAGCAAAATGAAGAAGCGGAGAAACCATTCCCAATTAAAAGAACAAAAGAAATCCCCTGAAAGAACGATCAATGAAATAGACATCGATAGCCTACTAGATCAAGTTCAAAAAAGGAGTGATCAAAGTGCTGAAGGAACTAAAAGAGATAGTGTTTAGATATATAAAATATGTCAAAAATGAAATTGAAGCTATAAAGAAGAGCCAAGTAGAAAGGCTAAATTCATTGACTGAGATAAGGAATGATCTAAAAGCTTTTCAAACCCGACTAGATTAAGGCAAAGGAACGAATTAGTGACCTAGAAGACAGGAAAATAGAAAGCACCCAATCAGAACAGCTACAAGATAAACAAATGAAAACAAATGAAAATAGCATAAGGGACTTATGGGATAATATAAAGCATGCCAATCTTTGCATAATAGGGGTCTCAGAAGTCGAAGTAAGATCAAAGGGGACTGAAAAGGTTTTTGAAGAAATCATGACTGAAAACTTCCCAAACATAAAGAAGGAATCAGATATCCAAGTACATGAAGCTCACAGGGTCCCAAACAGGAAGAATCCAAATAGACCCACACCAAGACATATCATAATCAAGATGGCCAGAGTCAAGAATAAAGAAATGACTCTAAAGGCAGCAAGAGAAAAGCAAAGAGTAATTTACAAGGAAATCCCCATAAGGCTCTCAGCTGACTTCTCTACACAAACACTACAGGCCAGAAGGGAGTGGCAGGATATATTCAAACCCCTGAATGAAAAAAAAATGCAGCCTAGGGTACTTTATCCAGCAAGGCTATCCTTTAAGATAGAAGGTGTAATAAAGAATTTCACAGACAAGAAAAAGCTGCAGGAGTTTAGCAACACTAAACTCATGCTAAAAGAAATATTGAAAGGTCTACTCTAAAGAGAAAAGCAGCATGATGCTACAGAAATGAGAAACTCAAAACTGAAAAGATGATAACTCATGAATTAAAAATAAAATAAACATGAAATTATAAAAGAAGACATACAAATCACTGAAAGTGGGAGAGGAAGGCAGAGAAATATCGAATTCTTTTATCCTTCTTTTTAAAATTTTTTGTTCTCGGTAGGATGGGTTTGAGACCATGTTACTATCAGTTTAATAAAAACAGTTATAGTAATGGGCTAATAGATTTATGAAAAGGTGTAACCACAAGCCAAAAACATACAAGGGAGTCACAAAAATTAAATAAAATCCATGATAACACAAAGGAAAATTACCAAACCACAAAAGGAAGAAGAAAGGAACATAGAGGAAATACCAAATCAACTGCAAAGAAAAGTTCAATATGGCCATAAACACACATCTATCATTAATTACTGTAAAGGTTATGGACTAAATGCTTCAGTCAAAAGACATAAAGTGGCAGACTGGATAATAAAGCAAGAACCTTCAATATGCTGCATACAAGAGACCAACTTTATGGAGAAGGACACATATAGATTGAGAGTGAAAGGATGGAAAAAGATATTCCATACAAATGGAAAAGCCAAAAAAGCAGGTGTTGCAGTACTGATTTCAGACAAAGGTCATAAAGAAAGATATGAAGGACATTTTATAATGATTAAAGGAGTGATAGAAGATGAGAATATTACACTCATTATATATGCACCCAATATAGGAGCAACTAAGTACATAGAACAATTACTAACAGAGATAAAGTGGGATATTGATGGGAATATAATCATAGTTGGAGAATTTAACAGCACATTAACATCACTAGACAGATCTTCCAAACAGAAAATAAATAAGGCAACAGAGAAATTAAATGATACAATAGATAAATTAGATTTGGTGGATATTTTCAAAGCATTACACCCCCCAAAACTAGGATATACATTCTTTTCAAGTGCACATGGAACATTTTCCAGGATTGATCGTGTACTTGGGCACAAAAGAAACCTCAACAATTTTAAGAAGATAGAAATTATCTCAAGCATCTTTACTGACCACAATGCCATGAAACTAGAAATCAACAACAGAGAAACAAAGGAGAAAAAAAGGAAAGCTTGGAGATTAAACAATATGCTATTAAAAAAAAAAGGGTCAATGATGGAATCAAAGCTGAAATTAAAAAATACCTTGGGACAAATGACAATGAAAGCACAACCACTCAAAATTTATGGGACACAGCAAAGGCAGTGCTAAGAGGGAAGTTTATAGCGATACAGGCCTTCTTCAAATACGAAGGACAATCTCAAATAAACAATTTAATCTGCCAGCTGAATGAATTAGAAAAAAAAAAGAACAAAAAGTCCCAAAAGGCAGCAGAAGGAAGGAAATTATAAAATTATGGAGGAAATAAATACAATAGAGATTAACAAGACCATAGGAAAAATCAACCAAACCAAAAGCTGGTTTCTTGAAAAAGTAAATAAAATCGACAAACCTCTGGCCAAACTCACAAAGAAGAGAAAAGAGTGAGCACAAATTAGCAAAATAAGACAGGAAAATGGAGAAATTACAACAAACAAAATAGAAATACAGAATATCATATGAGAATATTATGAAAAACTATATGGAACCAAACTGGATAACTTAGTGGAGATGGACAAGTTTTCAGAAACATACATTCCACCAAGAATGAATCAAGAAGAAACTGACCACTTGAACAAACCGATCACTAGAAATGAAACAGAAATAGGAATTAAAATCCTCACTACAAATAAAAGTCCAGGACCGGACAGCTTCACTGGGTAATTCTACCAAACATACAAAGAAGAAATCATACCAGTCCTTCTCAAACTCTTCCAGACGATTGAAAAAGAGGGGATATTCCCAAAGCCATTGTATGAAGCCACCATCAACCTGATACCGAAACCAGGCATACACACTACCAAAAAAGAGGATTATAGGCCAATATCACTGATGAACATAGATACCAAAATCCTCACGAAAATATTAGCAAATAGAATCGAACAACACATAAAGAAGATTATACATCATGACCAAGTGGGGTTCATCCCAGGGACACAAGGGTGTTTCAACATACGCAAATCAATCAATGTAATGCATCACATCAACAAGAGAAAGGACAAAAAGCACTTAATCATCTCAATCGTTGCAGAAAAAGCATTTGATAAAATTCAACACCCATTTATGATAAAAACTCTCATAAAAATGTGTATAGAAGGAACATATCTCAACATCATAAAAGCTATATATGACAAACCTACAGCCAACATTGTACTCAACGGTGAAAAATTCAAAAGCTTCCCACTAAAATCTGGGACAAGACAAGGATGCCTACTATCACCACTCCTATTCAACATATTCTTGGAAGTCCTAGCCACAGCAATCAGGCAAGAGAGACAAATAAAAGGGATCCAAATTGGAAAAGAAGAGGAAAAATGTCACTATATGCCAATGACAAGTTACTATATATAGAAAACCCTAAAATGTCCACACAAAAACCACTAGAGCTGATCGAAGAATTCAGCAAGGTAGCAGGTTACAAGATTAATGCTCAAAAATCAGTTGCATTTCTTTACACTAATGAGGAATCAACAGAAAAAGAAAGTAAAGAAACAATCCCCTGTAAAATAGCACTCAAATTAATAAAATACCTAGGAATAAATCTAACCAAGGAGGTGAAAGAATTTTACACAGAAAACTATAAACCTTTGATGAAGGAAATTAAAGGAAACTTAAAAAAATGGAAAGATATACCATGTTCTTGGATTGGAAAAATCAATATTGTTAAAATGGTCACACTGCCCAAGGCAATCTACAGATTTAATGCAATCCCTATCCAATTACCCAGGACATACTTCACAGAACTAGAACAAATCATACTAAAATTTATATGGAACCATCAAAGGCCATGAATTGTGAAAGAACTTCTGAAGAGAAAGAAAGAGGCTGGACGAGTAACTCTCCAAGACTTCAGACAATACTCTAGAGCTACAGTCATCAAGACAGCATGGTATTGGTACAAAAACAGACATATAGACCAATGGAACAGAATAGACAGCCAAGAAATGAACCCACAAATTTTGGGTCAACTTATCTTTGACAATGAGGCAAGAATATACAATGGAATAAAGACAGTCTCTTCAGCAAATGGTGTTGGGAAAACTGGAGAGCACCATGTAAAACAATGAAGCTAGAACACTCCCTTATACCATATACAAAAATCAACTCAAAATGGATCAAAGTCTTAAACATAAGACTGTATACAGTATACCTCCTAGAGGAAAATATAGGCAAAACATTATCTGACATACATTTCAAAAATTTTCTCCTAGAAGAAATAAAAGCAAGAATAAACAAATGGGACCTAATGAAACTTACAAGCTTCTGCACAGTAAAGGAAACCATAGGTAAAACAAAAAGACAACCTATGGAATGAGAGAAAATTTTTGCAAATGAAACAGACAAATGCTTGATCTCCAGAATATATAAGCAGCTCATACAACTCAAGAAGAAAATAAACAACCCAATCCAAAAATGGGCAGAAGACCTAAAAAAGCAATTCTCCAAGGAAGAAATACAAATGATCAAGAGACACATGAAAAAATGCTCAATATCTCTAATTATCATTGAAATGCAAATCAAAACTACAATGAGGTATCACCTCACACCAGTCAGAATGGCCATCATTCAAAAATCCACAAATGACAAATACTGGAGAGGCTGTGGAGAAAAGGGAACCCTCCTACAGTGCTGGTGGGAATGCAGTTTGGTACAGCCACTGTGGAAAACAGTATGGAGATTCCTCAAAAGACTAGGAATAGACTTACTATTTGATCCAGGAATCCCGCTCCTGGACTTATATCCAGAAGGAACCCTACTTCAGGATGACCCCTGCACCCCAATGTTTATAGCAGCATTATTTACAATAGACAAGACATGGAAACAGCCTAAATGTGCATCAACAGATGACTGGATAAAGAAGATGTGATATATTTATACAATGGAATACTACTCAGCCATAAAAACCGACAATATAACGCCATTTCCAGCAACATGGAATCTCCTGGAGAATGTCATTCTAAGTGAAGTAAGCCAGAAAGAGAAAGAAAAATGCCATATGAGATCGCTCTTACGTGGAATCTTAAAAAAAAAATCAAACAAAACATAAATACAGAACAGAAATAGACTCATAGACATAGAATACAGACTTGTGGTTGTCAAGGGGTGGGGGGTGGGAAGAGATAGACTGTGATTTCAAAATTGTATAATAGATAAACACGATTATACTGTATAGCACAGGGAAATATATACAAGATCTTATGGTAGCTCATAGAGAATGGAATGTGACAATGAATATATATATGTTCATGTATAATTAAAAAATTGTGTTCTACACTGAAATTTGACATAACATTGTAAAATGATTATAAATCAATTAAAAATGTTAAAAGAAAAAGAATGGGCATTATAAAAAGGCAACAAATATCAAGTGTTGGAGAGGGTATGGAGAAAATGGAATCCTCATGCACTGTTGGTGGGGATATATATTTGTGCAAACACATGAAAAATGAAAGGGAGTTTTTTTTTTCCTTTTATTTTACTCATCACAAACTATCTCTTATATGGTTATATGCATATTTTATATTCCCTAAAGTATTAAACATCTTCAAGGGAATACTGTTTGTTTTATTCTTTATTTTCAGTATATCTCTTAGTAGAACGTTATCAAACGTGGTAGGTATTTGATAAAAACTCTGTGAATTGAATGCATTTTACTTTAAAAATCATTTTTTTCTCTGAATAGCTACCTTTAGTTTTTCATTCCAGATAGAGACTACAGATTAATAATCACTGTTACCGAAAAATGGTACAAGACTATAGCTGTTTGTAGATAGCATAAAACACAGACATAGTTTATATTAATTAAATGAAAATAAAATAGTAATTTAAGAAACAACTTAGATAATTAATGGATGTAAACATGGGATCTCCCTCTGAGAGAGAAGAATGTAGATTTGCATCTCTCTGGATTAAAATATCATATGTATAAATTTCATATTAAGTGATGTTAAATATTTTAAAACTGCAAATGCATTTATTCTTTATTTACCTATTTAAAAATAAGTTTTTGACTTCAGTAAACACTGTTATAGGTACTTGGGACAATGCCACAAAGAACAGAGTCTTCTTTTTTTTAGGCTCATGGAGTTTATATTTTTTTGAAATGGGAGTTGGGGATCAGGATAATAAATGAGTGAATAAGTAAATGTATTATAAGCTAACTAGTAAAAATTGCTAAAAAGAAAAAAAAATAAGCAAAGTAAAGGTGGTTATAAGTGCCAGGTGTGGGGATATTGCTACTTTGTATAAGGTTTATAAGTATTTTAACCATAAGGTAGTCAAGAGAGGCCTCATTGCTAAAGTGTAATTTGAGCAGAAATCTGAAAGGAGTGAAGAAGTAAGCCATGTGGCTATATGGGGACACAGTAATCAGTGCAAAGAACCTTTTTCCACAGTGATTGCTTGAAATTTCTGAGAAGAAAGGAAGTCTAATATGGCTGGAGTGGGAGTGATGGCACAGAACACTGATAGAAAATGAGGACAGAGGGATAATTTCAAAACCCTAGGTAACACTTGTTACAAAAAATAACTTTATAAAAATATATTTATTTTCTAAGTTGTTTTCTGGTATCTTTTATATATCAAGTATAATGCTAAGGGCTTAATACAAATAATATTGTTTAGTTATCCTAGTCATCCTGTAAATAAACATTAGAGAAGACATATAATCTGACAAATGTATGATACAGGTCAGTTCCTGAATTTGAGCCATTTTAATAGACAATTAAAAATATTTTATTTCCTTCCTTTCACATATTTATATTTGGATGAAATATGCTAAGTCAGACAATATTTAGTATGCAATGAATAGCAGCCTTGTCTTTACTGTTGTGTCTAAAGTACACTGCAAAATAACATTCTAATATGTGATTTGTTTAGCTGCACCTGATTGTCATGGTATAAGATATAAATATCTAGCAACACTATTTTGCACGTATGACCTGTTAAAATTTTATGTCCTATACAAGGATTTCATGCCATATAAATCCAGCTATAATTTAAATGTATTAACTCACAGTTAAAAATTAATAAATTGATGACCTAAATTCACAGTTAGAAAGTAATAATATTTCCAATACAGAGGAATAAGCACTATATCATTCAATGAATTTCTATCAATCCAAAATATAATGCAAATGGAAAGGGGGAATGTGTATTAGTGATTAAATGAAGTAGAACATAGAAGAATTTTGCCTAATGACAGATCTTACATAGTTTGGGTAGAATATTGATGAATCAAAAGTTTCTTTTGAACTAAATCACCAGTCATCTGAAACACTTTCAAAGGTTTAGACAGCAGCAGTGACTTGCTTTTTCTGATACCAGTGACAAATAACCTAAATTAAAAATACTAGATTTGCATATTCATAATACAATTTGAGTGCTAATGCTTTTGACCACTAGGGAATTCCTGATATAATTATGTTAATTTCCAATATGTTTCTCAATATTCTCCCTGTATCAGCGATTGCTTACAAGAAAGTTAATGTTTTACATTTAAAATTAAATATATAAATAAATTATATTTATTTTATAGTTAATATGTTATATTAGAAAATATATTCACAAAAGCAAATTTGAAGATACTTGACAGATTGCAGCTGAATTAACACCAAGAGTTTTGTTTATATAGCTTTAGATGAAAGTCACTATATCATAACATTTCTTTGAAAAATGAATTAGCTATTTCAATATAAAATTATTGCAGTTTATTTGGCCAAATGAATAATTGATGCTATGGTTTCTTAATCAGTTTGATTGCAAGTATATATATGTATATAGATATAGGTAATGTAGACAGACAAAAATAAATTAATTGATATGCCTCTGTCTTAGGCAATCTCAGAATAAAGCCTTCCAATTATTGAGTAAATTCTATTACATCAGTGAATATTTAACAATTAATGATGTGAATACATACAGGGCCTGGAAAATAAATAATATGAAAACTTTCTGTTCAATTTACAAACATAAAATGAAATTCAAATATGAATGTTTCCATCAGGCTACAGGAAAGTAGATATGAACATCCCAATAAAAACACATTTTCATGTTCTCTTCTTTTTGAGTAAACTAGGTAAATTTCCATCATGGAGATGTTAAACTAACTTTTTCCAATTGACCTTGATTTCACCTAAACAAGAACATCAAATAGTGTCTAACTATAACTCATATAAAACAGTTACATAATATAGTTAATACAGTCAAAACACTATATGAGATGATAATTACACTAAATTCTTCCTATTAAATATAGAGATTAAAGGTTGAATGTTGTTAGAGGAACAATGTGCAGAATAAATATATGGGAAACACGATTTTTGGATGCTGTTAGATAACAGTGTATTTATTTTAATGATGATCATAATGTCAAATTTAGAAGATCAACTTTATTATGTAGATTGATTAAGTATAAATAGTAAAACTTCTTATAAATTTTGGCTATATAGCAAATGTTCTTGTTAAACAAAAAGAAAAGGAGTGTTGATTAGAGAAGCTCCGAGTTCTGAAGTTCTGCTTTTTAAAGTTATCTGAGAACTTGCACAGGGTCTTGTTTAAGTGCTTTAAGTTAGTAAACTTAAGAATATTGAGTCTCTGCTGAAGTTAAGAAAAGGATATTTTTGTTCATCAAGGTCTAATTAAAATGAATAACAATGTGCTCATTAATCAAAACAATGTCAATTTCAAGATATGTCAAAAATTTAGAAATGCAGCTTATTTGTGCACAAGGGGTCACATGTAAAAGAAAAAAAAAAAAAGATAGTGATAGAAGTTGTCCAAGAAGAAAAAGAATCAACAAGACAGAGCAAAATTAAAAAAAAAAAAAATCCACAGTGCACTATTTCACTTTTCCCAGGGGGAAGAGAACATTTGATCAGTCCTAGCTTGACCATTCTTTGTAAGAACTCTATTATTGTATGATCTATTAAATCTAAAATTAGACAAGATAGTGTATATGATGGGTTTTCCTGATATATAAAACACACTTCTCAAATATTCAAAAAAAATTGATGATCATGTTATTTTACATTGATCCCATGAGTTATGGTTTGCTATTTGCTGCTATATTATAATAGTGTGTAGCTTTTATTACTAAAATAATTGCACTGAGAATAGGATATGTATCCCCTGATTCTCAAGCTGTGATTAACTAGATTGTTTACCAGGCTTGAAGGACTTACAAATTCTTAGTTCCCACAGTAGATGAAGCCAAAATTTGAGTTATTGTCTTAAATATATCCTCTCTTGCACATTAGAGAGTCTATTTTCTCTCTTCTTCTGATTTCTGCTATACACCTAAATCTTTCTTGTGGACTTCCTTCTTTGTTTAAAAAAACTGTTTTAATAAAGTTAAAACATGCTCAAATAACCTTGACAAGAGGAAAAGTCTATGATTGATTGACAGATTATTATCATTTTTTTCTCCTATGCCATGTTCACTGGCCTAAATTCTATAGTTCCCTCCTCAGTAAAATCTAATTGATCAGTTTTTCTACTTTTCATTGTATTTTCTCTCCATGATAGTTTCTTTCTATAGAGGATAGTAGTATGTCTAAGACCAGATGCCCTAAGTTATGTGGAGGATTGTACATGCCAAAAAAATGGGCTAAGTTCCAACATTAATCTACATCTGCTGCCTCAATAACCCATATTTGACCACAATCTACATTTTAAATTTTATTTTCATTCCAAAGCAGTATGCTATTACACAATGTTATAATCATATTCAGGTAGAAGAAAAGAAATATTCCCCTCGGGGTTTTATAATAGCTCATTCGAAACCACAAATTTGGGGAGTAATGTGTACACTGTCAGGGTTCTGAATTTTAATGAATCATAACTTACTAAATTTCTTAAATTCAGTATAATATCTAATTTGAAATATTTAATAGAACATGAATTAACCAGTAGTTTCTCAGGATTTCTCTGCCACTTTACATTTTTAAAGACATTCTTATGTCCTTTAAATCAGTGTCTTCAACAAAGATAATAGAGAAGGTGTTCTGTTTTTTTTTTAATTTTTAAAATTGAAGTAGAGTTGATTTATAATTTTTGCATTAGTCTCAGGTATACAGCACAATGATTTAATTTTTTTGCAAATTATAGTCCATAATAAGTTATTACAAGGTATTGAATGTAACTCTCTGTGCTATAGAGTAAGTCCTTGCTGCTTATTTATTTTATTATAGTAGTTTGCATCACTTAATCCCCTACACTTAATTTGTCCCTCTGCACCTCCCTGTCCCATTTGGTAACCATAAGTTTGTTTTCTATGTCTATGAGTCTGTTTCTGATTTGTATATAGATTGATTTGTATTATTTCTAGATTGCACATATGTAATATCATATAATATTTGTCTTTCTCTATCTGACTTTATTTAGTATGATATTCTCTAGGTCTATCAATGTTGCTGCAAATGACAATAGTGTATTCATTTTTTATGGCTAAGGAATATTCTGAGTAGTATATAAACATATAAAAATTTATAAATTAAAATATATATAATCACACCTCCTTAAACCTGTTGATTAGCATTTGGTTTATTTCCAAGTCTTGGCTATTATAAATAGTGTCGCTATGAATATTGGGGTGTCTGTACCTTTTCTAATTATGAATTTTCATATTTTGGGTATATATGGCTGGGAGTGGGTTTGTTGGATGCTATGGCACCTCCACTTTTAGTTTTTTAAAAACTTCCATACTGTTTTCCACAGCGGCTTCACCAATTTATATTTGCACCAACCGTGTACAAGGGTTCCCTTTCTCCACACCCTTTCTAGCATCTATTATTTGTAGACTTTTTGATGATAGCAATTCTGAGTAGTGTTAGGTGAATTTGTATTTCTCTAATAATTAGCAATGTTGAGCATCTTTTCATGTGCTTATTGGCTATTTATATTTCTTTTTTGGAAAAATGTCTATTTAGGTCTGCTCATTTTTGGATTGGATTATTTTTGTAATATTGAGTTGTATGAACTGTTTGTGTATTTTGGATATTAACCCCTTGATGGTCTTATTATGTGCATATATTTTCTCCCTTTCTGTAGGCTTTTTGTTTTGTTGATGGTTTCCTTTGTTGTACAAAAGTTTTAAATTTTATTCAGTCCTATTTGTTTATTTTTGCTTTTATTTATTTTGCCTTGGGGAGACTGATCTAAAAAATTATTGTTATAATTTATGTCAAAGAATGTTTTGCCTATGTTCTTTTCCAGGAGTTTTATGGTGTAATGTCTTACATTTAAGTTTTTAAGCCATTTGAGTTTATTTTTATATGGGGAAATATTCTACTTTTATTGATTTACATGTAAGTGTTCAGATTTGCCAATACTATTTGTTGAAGGGACTGCTTATTCTCCCCTGGAATTTTGTTTGCAGGGAGTTTGTTCATTTTTACAGACTCTATTTCACTTCTAGTGATTGGTCCATTCAAATTACCTGTTCCTTCTTGATTCAGTTTTGGCAGGCTGTATGTTTCTAAAACCTTGTCAAATTTTCCTGACTGTCCAATTGTTGGCATGAGAATATTTTAATGTTAGTAATATGAAGTAACCAATAGCAATTACCTGAATTATAGCTTCTAACCTAAAGGAAGTTGTAGATAAGGATGAAAAACAATTGTCCTGCAAAATTCAATTAAGTAATCATGAACTTGAATTTTGAATCATTAACACATAGATGATGAAGTCAGATTTATTACTTCCATGTATGAGTTGTAACTGATGGTTGCTTAATCAATGGATTAATAAAGAAGGTGTCATGATCTCCTAATTTGACTCATACAAATTTCAATTATATATATATATATAAATAATATATATGTGTATATATATGTGTGTATAATATATGTGTTGTGTGTGTATGTGTGTATATATATACACATATATATATATATATATATAATGATGATGTATTAAATGGCCAAGTCTTCATATAACTACAGAGTGGATTATCTTTGAGAATAATTTTATCATATAGCTGTTGTGTAATACTATACATTGATATTATATAACACAGCAATTTATATTTAAGTTTTACTTACTTGAAATGTAGGATAAATTCAAGTTTTGAAATAATAGCTGTTATTTTTAATTGCCATCTCTATCTAAATATATTCAAAGCAGTATATATATGGACTATCAAGTTAAATTCATTTACTAATTATTCAACCTTTTTTTTCTTATGCCCTAAGTTTGATTAAAGTGTCATTTGAATATTATTGGATATATAGACCAGATTCATTTTCAGCTTTTTTTCATTTTTGTAAACAAACAATCTAAAAACTTATCATTCCTCATGTTACATTCTAATTTGGATAAGCAAATTTCACATTGTGAGATAAATATAAGCTAGCTATTTGTTAAATTGACAGCAAAGGTTCATGGATTTAATTCACTGAAGTCATATATTTTAGACTCAGTGAAGTAAGTTTAATTCTCAAATGATATATAAAGTATGATGGTGAAGGAGAATTATTATTGCACCAATAAATTTGGTATTGGCTATGACAAGTAAGTGAATTTTAAATTTAGTTAAAAATCATCTATTTTGAATTATTCTGACCAATATTAGAATAAGTAGTTAAGTCCATAAAGTCCATTGATATGTGTATTAGCTTTAATCCAGAAAAAAAAAGTAAATAAATAAAGGTGCAAAAATACACATGCACATATACAAAACTATAAGTAACATGGGAGATTATTATTTGTTTATTCATTCTTTTTACAGAGGATTTATAATGTTTACTTTTCACATCAGCAAATAATAATTATTTGTGGAATTAGACTATTTTTGTTATTTATGATAAATTCACTTCATATTTTTAAATAGGGCAAATACTTCTATTGGTTTAAATGTCTACATAACAGAAAATGTTATAAATAAGATTTTTAATGCATCCATGTCTCTCTCTCTCATTTTATGCTTTCACTCTACCTTTCTAAGTTTGCTTTAGAATCTAAAAATAGAGAAGCAAGAATATGCATTATGGAAAATACCTCCTAAGATGTTTTTAACTAGAATCCTCTTCTCAACATTCATTTTGCTCACCATCACTCTCCTTTCCCCTAGAATTTTGTGCTCACTTTATAATTTGAAAATCATTTTAATAACATGGATCTAAACTATAGCTGCTTTCAATATTACATTATTTTTATTTATCCCCAATTTCCTTTTATGCTAAGAACCATTGCCTTCCTTGGCATGTTCATTCTCCTCAGCAACATGATAACTTTTACAAAGAGTGACTTTTAAACCATTTTAAGAGACAGCTTGTGTGTGTATACACATAAAGGGAAACTAATACGAAGCTAGACTCGAAAGTGCTAAGCATTTAGTTGGTCATAGACAGTATCTAAGCCACTCACTGATACTCATGGAGAATATAATACAAAATAAGTTTACTTTAAACAGGTCAAATCACATATTTCTTGCACAAACATTGAATGTGTACATATAAATATCAATATTTAATATAATTTTAAATATTTTGAAGACAAATAAAAGGGACTTCTATTTTCAGCAGATTTAGCACCATGACCAAATCTCCAAATAAAAGTGTAGACATAAATTAACTAGCACAAAAATTGTATACCACAGACTAAGTGAAAGCTGGAACAAAGACATTATTTTCTGAGCCAGATAAACTAAAAGTTCAGATTTCCTAGGCTCAAAGTTTGTGAAACATTCAAGACTGAGGCCAGGTTCACCCAAAATGGATAGTTTAATAGGATAGAGCACCCTCCTCCTCCCTTTGCAAAACTAAGGAGACAAGGGCTACATTCTTATAAGAGTATACAAAATAAGTCCTTGTATGAGGATATAAACACAATATAAAATACCTTTCCCTAGAGGACTGCAAATAAAATTTTCTGACTGAAATTTTGATGTTAAATAGTGCTTTTTAAAAAATACATGATTTGCATCTTGAATTTTTACTATCAAGATTTAGTTAAAAATGGAATCGAAGTGTTAGTATAACCAAGATTCTGACAATAACAAAGGCTAAAGAAACCCATTATTGAAGTAGGTGTCAACATTTTCTGGCAAGTCAAGTTCTTATATATATAAACAAAGAGTTAAAAAAATGATATTTAAGAAATCAAAACACTGAGTAAGAACAAACTGAATACAGTATAGTCAGATTTTCAAAAAATAGTTTTCTATCACTCATAAAATATTAAATATAAGTATCTTTAATATGTTGAAATTAAAAGAAAAGAAAAAGGAGGGAATATTAAATAGGCTATGTATTTAAAAATTATTATTGAAGGTGCCTATACATGAAATTTTACAGTACACAAATTTAATGCAGATTATAATTAACAAAAAAATTGTGAAATTATAGATACATATGAAGAAATGCTAACTGAGCAAGAACAGAGAGACAAATATATGGAAAATGTAAAAAGCAGATTGAGAGTTTTCTATATACTTAATCAGAGTTCCTTATGAAAGGGAAAAGAAAAATCATCAGAAGGATATTTGAAGAAATAGTTTATTTTTTTCAAAAGCTTTTAGAGATTCTGATCCATATAAATCCTAATAGAACTCATAAAATATATAAGGCATAAGTTCAAATTTAGAACATCAGAATAAAACTGCCAATCCAAAAAGAAAAGGAGAAGTCTAAAGAACATATAGAAGTATCATGAGGTAGAGGTTAGGGGTGGGGAAGGAGAACAGAATAGCTTCCAGAATGTCATATTTACCAGTATCTGTTTTCTCATCATTGGCAATCTGAATATAATGAGATAACATTTTTTGATTTCTTGAGAGAATGTGACTTTCAACATGGAATTTATCTCTCATAGTAGAGCAACTATATATTTATTTTCAGAACAGTGGACAGATTTTTTGACTTTTGACAGTCTTCTTTAAAGAATATTTTTGAAACTTGTCTTTCTAGAAGAAGAGAAATAGTCAAACATTGATATTTTTGAAAGAAAGAAGGAATGAAGAACAAATATCTTTTAAATGTGTGGTTAATATAAGTGAGTATTGACTATAGAACAAAACTTTTACTTCGGTGTTATAAAATGAACTAAAATACAAAAAAAAAAAAAATCCTGTAAGTTATTCTGTTTTCAGGCTCATTCTATTTTACATAACCAAGAAGTTTTCCAAGTTGGTTTTATCCAATGGTTTAACAATGTCAAAAAGAACACAATTTTTTATAGCTCTAGATATAGATATAGATATACATATGAGTACAGACTAGGTACAATTATGCATCAAAGTAGATGCTGGAAATTTCAGTTAAGCACCTATTTTTTTTTTTTTTTTTTTTTTTTACATTTTAACACAATTTTGCTCTTCCATTCTCTTTCCTATTCAGTGTCATAGCCAACTTAATATATGTATTGTGGAACTTTTTAAAATGTGCTTTTTCAAAATGTTCTGTAGGCATGCATTTTAATATAGGTAAATTCTATTTTTGACCCAATGCCTTTTCCATCTTTTGGCAGTAAAAGTTAATGGTGTCCAGGTCCTTGCCTCATCCCACAAAGAATTTGGAGACAAGATGCATAATTTAAGAAAGGTAAGTGATGATTTATTAAGGGATAGACAGTACATTCTCAAGAGGAAATCAGGCAAGCTCAGGTGAGCAGCTGCCCTGAGATTTTTTGGCAAGTTGGTTATATAAAGCATAAAAATGAATGGCAAAATATTCACTGGGGAGAGAAGGGTTTGGGGTCATATTCCCTGATTTTTTTTATCCCAATTTCAACTTCTCAAAGGGAGGAAGGATTTTTGTCCTTATTTATTCTGGATTAAAAGTGCCATGGCATTGATGTATGAGCAGTACTTCTAATCTTCAAGGTCTATTTCATTGAAATGGGGGCATAATGGGCAAAAGATTACATTTGGAACCTGAAGATTCCTGCCTTTTCACAACTTCCTTTGTCAGCCTCCAGGCCTCTTGTCACACCAAAATATGTGATCACTATCAGCCCAAAGGTTTCTGCTCTTCTTTCTCTGACCACGGATCCCTGGTGCTTACATGAAGTACAGTTTCCTGTATTTGGCCTGTGCTTCTCCTTTCTGCCCAGGTCCTGCCATTGGACCTGTGTCCCCCTTTCTCTTCTCATATCTAGCTATCTGCCTGTTCTAACACATTTCAGTCTTCTGTCTTTTGCAAAACAGCTACATCCTAAAGGCATCTCTCTATCTGATAACTTCTAAAGATATATTTTTGTATTCATGCCAATTTATCCATTAACCCTTTACAAAATAAAGATTCTAAGTTTTATTTTGATTAGGTCAACTTAGGCAAGCACATAAACTTCAACCAACACTACTGCATAGGATATGGAATAGCATTGATTGGCTTAGTCCAACTAAGTGTTTGGTAAATAAATTGATTCTACCCAAACAATAGGCTTATTTTAATAAGAGATATTGATAGTTCTCCAAAGGAAGTTTGAATGGGTTAAAATGGAAGGTGGAATAGAAGCTATATACTAACAAATATCTGGTTTTTGTATTGGTGCAATTCCAAGTATATTCTGCAGATCAGTGGTTACTAGACTGGGATGAGATATGTAAATAAATTCCGAATAAGCATTTTTAAATTTATACAGCAATTTGACATTGCTGAGATATTCAAACCTGTGAAAAGAAAATCTATGGGTTCTGTTTATCATGGGTTTTTTCCAGCAAAAGTCCAACTATGGAAGAACAAAATTACTCAAGACTTTATTAAGTCAAGAGAGTGAGAGGGAGCTGGGAACCAACTCTCTGAGCCCTCCAAAGCTCTTGTATTTATTGAGAATAGTCAAACAAAGTATCAAAGTGAAATACGTCATAGGAATGAATAAGTGGCATGGCATATTTGCAGGGGTTCAGATCATCAGTTTCAGTTCATGAAAAACAGAAACATTATAATCTTAATTTATACTTAGAGAGAAGGTTACAATATTGATAGTACAAATGGTTATTTTAAGCCTCAAACAATTATGAGCAAGGTTACAGTGTTCCAAATAATTGATAATTAAAACACAGACTACCACAGAGTCTCCATTCAATGGTCAGAAATCATCTAAGTGTGTGAAGCAGCCCAGCTGTTCCCAGCTAAGGGCTAATTCAAAGTTTTCTGTGAGCAAGAGCAGCCTACACTATCCACTTACACCTGATAAGCAAATCATGTCCTGCAGGTCAGGGCAAGGAAAGAGTTATGGTTTTCCATAAGCATAAGCAGCCCTGAACCTATGATCTCAAGCTAAGGAAAGCACGTCTCTGCTTTTCACAACAAGGAGATTCCTGCTAGCAAAGCAGCTTCAAAGCAACTAAGCTAAGTTCCATAAATAAGGTGGTGACTGGTATTGAGACTTTAGTCTTTTGTGCTTTTGGACATTTTGCTTTGAAGTAGCAGTATAATGACAAATATAGAAAGCATTGGTTTGGTTATGAATTACTTATGTGTTTACATAAAAGTTAGAACACATAAAGGTGAGACTATTGTTTGGTAAAAGCAATTATTACAATATCAAAGTTTGTTAACCCAAGTTTTTGCTCCCAGAAAAATGTGTTTAATTGGACAGGATACACATGACTTAGGTGTTTTTTAACTTGCCTGATTAGTCAGTGGTAGGTGCATGCTAGCTACATGCAATAGAACCATATTAAAGCATGTGATATTTTAAGGTTACTTTGTAAACTATGACCTATTTATTTTACTTAAAAATCATTTAAACTTAAATATAGTAAAATAATAAATTTATAGTCCTGACTACTGATTAAGAAAGTGTTTAAGATTATATCACTTCCTTCATTATGAATACAGTTAAAAATAAATACTCTTACTTTGCTTGCATTGCTTAAAATATCTTATTCCAGTGCTGACAGACAGGGTTCCCTACTTTGAGAATTATTAGAGAAAAACAGAACCAGTTTCAATATGTGTTATAATAATTTTATTATTCTATCCTAATGTAATTAACAAGCAGAAAATAAGTCCTTTGTTATATCAAAACTTTAATATACAGTGTTCACCCAATTTAAGCATATAGATATTCAAAATGCAGAATCCTTACTTCACTCTTAACAAGATGTTAAATATGTAATAGTTTCTGAAGTATTTATCTATTGGCATACTTTCAATAATCTATGCATACAATTTTAAAAATTAGGGTTTTTTTTACTTTGTAATATTTTTCTAATTTATTTATTTAAACATTATATAAGGTTTTAAATATAATATTTAGAATTTTAAAACTTATACTTTATCTTTTTTCATTACATTTTTCTAGTTATTTATTTCTGTATTTTACAAAAACATGAGACTGGACAAGCAGGCAAAACAAAGCTAAAACTGAGACAGGAGGGAAGGGGGTGGGACACAACCACTGAAGGAATGACACAGCAGTTGGCGATTCAACAAACTGGTTACAACAAAGATGGCAGAAGATTCAACTTCCAGTAGACCTTGAGCCTCACGGCACACCAATAGGTACCATGATAGTTCCTAGGCTGACCATAAAATATCAAAAAGTAGCCAAGGGGCCATATCCTGGAAATTCCCACCCCTTCCTCAACATAACTAAAATAATCCTTCTACTTCTTAGGATATGAAAATACTAAGTCCATAAAAAATAACAACTTAATGCCTTTTGGTTGCTCTCTCTTTTGCCTGCTAAGATGGCCCACACTCTGTTTATGGAGTATGTATCTCTCTAAATAAACTTGCTTTCACTTTACTATGCCTCTCTCTTGAATCTTTCCTTCATGAGGCAAGAACCTATTCCCTGGCAACAGAACAAAAACTTAGTACTTTATCATAGAGAGTTTGAGAAAAACTGTTCCACTGGATTAAACTAAATAAAGATTTTCAAACCATATAGTGCTCTACATACTTCAAAAAATAGCATGTATCATTTATACTTATTGAATAAAGTAGTTTTAAAACAATGTTTTAAAACAATTTACAGTTGCTGAATATGATGCTCTCTCACCATTTGACCTCACATTTAGCTTAAGAAGGTTTAATTAGTTTCAGTTTAAGTTTCAGTTTCCTATTATCTATGGTATTTTAAGTATTGTTCAGAGTTAAATTTCATAATTAAAAATGGAACAAGTTAAATAAGGTACTTCAAAATATAAGATGAAAAGGCTATAATACATTAGGAACAACCTGTATAGAAATATAGAAGGAGAGGTTTAAAATAGTTCAATTAGATAATAAATAAAAGGCTACTATGTCTTTATAGCCCATGTAGGCTTCAGGGTAAGCCCAAAATAGGTGAGGTTAAATGTACATGAATAAATAATAGTACTCATTAGCTTTTATTCTTTCTTCTAAATATTTAGGGTAATGATACTAGTTGATACTTTTCTTTTACTATTTTTATATAATTAAAAGTATTTATCTTTATAATGCATTATTACATTCATATATATATATATATGATATCTAGCAACTGACTTTCAGATACAGTGTTTTTATTTGTTCACTTATAAAATTATTCACATTCACTTTCGTAGGACTTAATTATTCATAATTAGCCTTATATTCAATTAGCCATGCTAAAATAAAAGTAATCATACCATAGGCAGTATTTAAATCAAGAATATTAAAAAAAGTTTAAAACTGTTTGTCAAAAATCAGATCTTATACTAACTCACCAAAAGTTTTTTTTTTTTAATATCAAACAATAGTTGGTTTAGCAGAAATCTTGCTAACATGCTTATAGCTCATTTACATTTATCTTTTGAGCACAATTCTATTTTTTTCTCCAAATGACTTTCACTATTATTCACCAGTTTGTCAAAACAAAAGGAAAAATCTGAGTATGTGTCCTATGAATAAATTTACCAATTATTGTCAAATGGTTGTAACAATTTTGAGTGTTGTCATTTTAAAAGAATTGAGAAATGTCAAGGAATATCTTTATATAGGAGAACTATCTCTCATATAGATTAAAATTTGGTTTATTTAAATGTCTGTTTTTCTTTTGTTAATACAGCATACTCTAGAAAAATTGGTATTTAAGTTCACTGCTACAGTATATGATTGAACTCAAAGTAAGATTTATGGGTGCATTTAGAATTATGAAATTATTTCATAGTTTTATGGAAGATAGTTTAGAACTACTGTATGTAGAAAAGTCTGGGAAGATTTTATATAGATTATAAAGATTTTATATATATATATTTATATTTATATGTATTATATATTCTATTTTATGTATATTTTACATTTTAAATATATATACATATATTATATATTTATATATATTCATAAATTATATATGTATATTATATATATATATATAGTGCCAGAAGATAGGACCAATAAATGGCTATATATTTATTCTAAAATAACAGACACAGAGAGACAGAAACAGAGACAGAGAGAACTAGTTTCAGTCCACTCTTGATAGGAAGATATTTAACCTTGGACAATTCTTTTAATCTGTGAACTTCAATTTTTATCTGTAAATTGACTCGGCTTGTTACTGGAGAATAGGTTCTTGTCTCATGCTGGAAAGAATTTGATTAAAGTGAAAGTAAATTTATTTAGAGAGATGATACCCACTCCATAGACAGAACATAGTCTATATCAGAAGGGAGAACCACAGAGCATGGGGTCATCCAGGAAACAAATCAGGAACAAGGTGTGGGGGTGGTTAGTTTTTGTGAGCCAGACAATTTCATATGCTAACAAGTAGGAGGATTATTCCAACTTTCTGGGGTAAAGGATAGTGATTTCCAGGAATTGGGGCCTCACCTATTTTTGGCCTTTTATGGTCAGCCTAGGAACTGTCATGGTTCCTGTGGGTGTATCACTTACCATGCTAATGTGTTACAATAAGTATGATAATGAGGCTCAATACCTACTGGAAGTCAAATCTTCTGCCAACTTTGTTCTAACCAATTTGCCCTTATCATCAACTACTATGCCATTCCTTCAGTGGTTGTGCCCTGCCCTCTTGTCTCCTGTCTCAGGTTGAAATCAAGAAAGATTCATGTAGGCTCTAAATTCTATAAGATAGGTATTGAAATTTAGCAGAGTAAGAAAGGACTCAATGAAATTTCCATTACTCTGAAGTTGGTTGTGTGAGTTGGTTTTAACATGTGTGCCAGGAAGCATATCCAATCAAGGTTTTGGCTTTTATGCAGAGGATGCTTTATCTCAAATCAAACAATGCTAAAAGATCTTCAGCCTCAACTGTGGAAAACTTTCCAAAGTAAGTGAATCCACTTGAAGAAATAAAAATAACATCTAGAGATATATTTCAGAAAACTATTTGTGAAATTGAAACATTGTTCTTTGAGTTAGATTATTATTTTATTTTGAAACAGAGGAACAATGTCATTTAAAAGTCTCTTTTTGTGAAAATGCATTCTTCTGGTTCTCATCCAATGTGATATGCCATGATTTCATATTTCTTACAATCCTATTTGCAGTCTGGGTTGGAAGTTGAGGAAATGACAGTGAGGATGTGAACAAAAAATATTGCTAACCATATCAACTAATAAAGCTGAAACCATCAAGTCATCAGTGGCTTCTGCCACCCCCCAGTGAAGACAAGCCTGCAGCCCAGCCTCTACAGCCACTCACAATGGTGCATTCTGAGGGGACACAGAATAAGAAAGGACAGGATACTGGCCTAGGTAGCTAGGTATTTGTCAAAGGAATGAATTCAATATCCCAAATGTTTTCTTCCTCGCATACATAGAGAAGCACTAAATTATTTAACTTGAGATGTCTGATTTTCTTCAGTTAACAGGTAATCTTTAAATGTTCCAACTACCTGGCCTTTGTTGTAAAAGTCCTATATATCCTAGCTCCTCCCTTACCTCTTTAAAGAAGTCCCTCAGAGCAATCTGAGAGGCTGTGATCCTGGGCTTGAGTCCTCAGAATTGTCCACTGAATAAAATATAACTCTCAAATTTTAGGTTGTGCATTTATTTCAAATGACAGGATATAGCAGCTATTTTAGTTAGGTTTTATTTTGTTGTTGTTTTGTTTGAAGGATACCTTTGTGCTGAGAGATCAACAGAGAAGTAAAATAATTAAATGCCCATCAGTCTAAGAAAAATAATAATGTAAAGTTAACTTTTAACATAATGTCTAGGTCCAGGTGGGAACTCAATAAATATTTTTGAAGCAGTTTCCTATTGTTACCAAACCAAAATTTGTTTTGCTTGCCTAAAGCCAATTTTACTGACACTAGGTTGTGGTAAAGGAAAGTGTAGCATTTGCTGCAGGGCACCAAGCAAGTAGTCCAGGACAGCTAGTGCTGAAAAACTGAACACCCCAAAGGGTTTTAGCAAAGCATTTTTTAAAGGCCAGATGAAGGAGAGGAGTCAAAAGATATGTGATCTGCTAGTGCACAATTATCTGATCGGTTGAAAGTGAGGTAACAGGGTACAGTCACAGGAGTTGACATCATCAGTCCTTAGGCTAGGCTATGAACTCATGATCATCAAGTAGTTAATTTCTTTTTTTTTCCCATTGGTGGTGGTCTTAGCGTCTGAAAAGCAACTGAGGAAATATGCATCAAATACTATTATCAGGTACTTCAGAGAGGATATAAAGCAGAAGAAATGGGGAAGGGGATCTGTCCTAGTAAGACCCCATGTGATCCTGCTCAGTTACACTATGACTTTTTTTTTAATGGTCTCATATCTCTATAATTTTGTGTTCCCTTTGTTCAAGTGTGTTTTTTTTCTATCAGTGTATGTTATCTTTATTACGAGAGGAGCTGAGATGAACTAATTTTTCTTTCCTCAACCTAGCCAAAGCTTTTTTTTTCTTTTTGAAGCAATTAAAGCTCATCAATGATGATTTTGAATATGCCATTAACTGCCAAGTCACACATTCTTAAATTAATTTAATCATATATAGTAATTTTATACATAGTCAAATATTATCTAGGAGAAATGCAATACATTACTGAAATTCATTCAGTCAATTATTTACTCAACAAATAAATATTTCTCAAGTGATTATTAAATAAATATAAAGTCCAGTTATTCATATTTACCTTTGTTCTTATATTATATATAAAGTGGGTATCATGTAGGACCAATGGTGATAGAAAATTAACCCCCCCCAAAAATCACCTTTTTGTATAGAAGATGAGGATGAAAGATTAACAGGTCCATCTATATCTTATTTATATTTAACATTTTCCAAATGTGTTAATTACTTTTTATTATCAATTATTAATGATAGCATTATTGTTGTTGATAGTGATTATTTACTTCCATGATGACTAAGGCTGATAGAACAAGATTTGGCTAATGTCATAGAAACAATAATAACAGTGAAAGTTCATATCAGTTGCACTTCAAGGTCTAACACTGAATCTAATGTTTTATGTATTACATGACAGAAACCTGAAACGATCACTATATGTTACAGGTACACACAAAATCATCATGTGACCTTATAAGGAAAATTATTAACAGGACTGTATTTTTTGCTGGTGTATATAACCAATGTCCAGGTTCTTGCCCCATTCCAGAAAGATTTCAGAGGCAAAATGTAGATGTTAAGAAATTAAAGTGAGAATTTATTAAGGGATGGATAATACATCCTCAAGGGGAGAGCAGGCAGGCCAAGGTGAGAAGCTGCCCTGAGTTTCTTTGGTAAGTTGGTTACATAGAGTGTAAAAATGAATAGGTGGAATATTCATTAAGAAGGGAAGGTTTTGGGGTCATATTCCCTGATTTTCATCCCAACTTCACTTTCCCAAAGGATGGAGTGATATTTGTCCTTATTTATTCTGGATCAGAAGTGTCATTGTTAGAGCAGGTAGATAGCTAGATATAAGCAGAGAAAGGGGGACACAGACCAAATGGCAGGAATTGGGCAGAAAGGAGGGGCATAAGCCAAGTGCAGGAATCTATACATCATGTAAGCACCAGGGGTCCCTGGGCAGGAAAAGAAAAGCAGGATCTTTTGGACAGATAAGTGGTCATACCTTTTGGGTTAATGAGTGGCCTGGAGACTGACAAAGAAAGAAGAGAAAAGGCAGGGATTTTCAATATCCGAATGCAAGCTTTTGCTTATTATGTCCTCATTTCAATAAAATTAGCCTTGCAGATTAGAAGTACCCATCATGACACTTCTGATCCTGACTAAGGACAAAACTCCCTCCTCCCTTTGGGAAGGTGGAGTTGGGATGACAATCAGGGAATATGACACCAAACACTTCCCTCCCCAATGAATATTCCACCCATTCATTTTTACACCCTATGTAACTAACTTTCCAAAAAGTACAGGGCAGCCACTCACCTGAGCCTGCCTGCTCTCCTCTTGAAAGTGTATTATCTATCCTTTAATAAATTCTCACTTTACTTTTTTTAACCACTATGTCTTGTCTCTGAATTATTTCTGGGATGGGACGAGAACCTGGAACACCAGTTGCATACATTAGCAACATCTTTGGTGAGCCAGCCAGGAGATTAGGAGATTTGGTAAGCCAAGTCCTCTCACCTCTCTTGTGCTTGAGAGGCACTAACTCTTTCTCTCTCTATTACTTATCATGTGTCACTTCTTTTGGAGCTACTGCCACAAAAATGTAGACAAAAATTGAGCATGTTAAAGTCTCTAGGGCACGCACCACTAAAAAAGTCTCTCCTGTGAGGGTGAGGGTGTCATGGATCGGACTAAAGAGACAATAATTCTGTTCACTCACTGCAAAACAATTTCCATTCCACAGTTAAAGCACACAGTTAAGATCATAGCATTACCCCCTCCCCAAGGCTATTCTTGTCTCCTCTCCCCACCTCTATCTCCCTGCATTTTCATGTCTTATTCTGCAAAAGGGATGGAGGAATGAAGATTTACCAAGAGCTTCCCAAACCTTGCCACCAGGTTTTTATTTCTCATTACTGCATATGCATAGGGCTTGTTAAAAAAAGTTCCCAGCAGCTTTCACAGGCAGCTGAGGACCCAAGCAAGCTGTAAGATACTTGCCCTCTGGGTTTGAAAAGTAAATACAGCTTTAAATAGACTGTAAGAAAGCTCACACAGTGGCTGAGGATACAGTCCCTATGGGACCCCTCTCCTTCTACAAGTGTTCACTGGGGTACCTTGTCCCTGATGTTGGTGGGGGGACAATCCCTCACCATGCATTGGGGTTGGGGCCATTATTCCCTGCCTGCCATAGTGCAGGGTCCTGGCATCTGTCAGATCCCTCCATGGTACACCATGTGTCTGTGGTCTATTTCCACTCCAACCCCACCTCTCTTGAGATGAGTCAGGACTGTGGTGCCAGGGCCATGCTCTTGGCCATGCCCCATTGACACTGTGTTGGCATTTGCCACCTGGGGCCCACAAACACACAAACATACAAAAAAAAAAAAAAAACAATGGGATATTAGACCCTCCACTCCGCTTCAGTACAGGCATAATGTTTCCACATCACGCCACCATACCCCTTCTCCCATGCGCAGCCCTGTGCCCACTGAATGGAGTGCATGTGGGATGGAGAAGGGGGGATTAGAGCACTGAGATCTGGGGCATCACTAACAAAAGAAAGAGCTTATCCCACTGGGCTTTCTGGAAGGTCACCATCTCGGGTTCTGCAGATACAGGATGGGACACAGTGAACACCCAGGATGCTGGGACAAGCACAGCAGGTTGCCATGTGGGGGGGGTCACTACCCCCACTTTAGGAAGGGTACACAGGACTAGGTGGACAGGGATGCCTATACCCTGACCTATCTTACAGAGCCCCCACAGGACCTCCTAATGTTAATGCTTCTTTTCTGTTACAGGAGCATCCTCTTCCTGAAGGATCCATGGGAAACACCTCCCCCATCCCCAAGGACTCACCTCTTGGGTTCATTCTAAGTCACTGGGACCAATTTTCTCTAGATTCTTTAAAACAGAAAAAGCTCATTTTCTTTTGTAAAACAGCCTGACCCCAATATAAACTCGGGGATAATGAGGCCTGGCCAGAAAATGGAAGCCTCAACTATAATACTATCCTACAGTTAGAAATTTTTTGCAAAATACAGAGAAAATGGACAAAAGTTCCTTATGTTCAGGCCTTTATGACCTTAAGAGAGAGCCCAAAGTTATGCAAGTCCTATGCAAGGGAACCTTGTCAGGTGGGACACATTCAGGTTACACAAATTCCCCGTATAATACAACTCTGGAGGAACACAAGCCCCAGACAGAAGACCCAAGCCTAGTTACTCTTTCACCATCTTCAGGCCCTCTTTCATGCTATAAGCCTCTTTATTCTTCCATACCAAAAGTGCAACCAGAATGTCTTTGTCCCCTTCAGGAAGTAGCAGGTGGGCCTCAGCGAATTACCAGAGTCAATACCCCATTTTCTTTGATCTGAACCACTGTCACACTCACTTGGGACAATTCTCAGAAGACCCCAGTTGGTTCACCAAAAAATTCCAGGCACTGACTATCTCCTTTGATCTTACATGGAAGGACCTAAATATTGCCCTTCCTCACTGCTGCACCACTGAGGAAAAGACCCATATCTGGGCACAGACTTAAATATCTACTGATGGATTACATGTTGCCTAGCCTCAGCAACACCCTGTGGACATGACAACAGTGCCTCTAATTGGTCCCAATTGGGATTATTAGCCAGGCCAGCCTTGCATCAGTAGAAGGGACCATATGGTCTGTTGCCTTATTGAGGGGATGAAACAATGCATAATTAAACTTATTAACTATGATAAAGTTAAAGAAATCACCCAGGGCCAAGATGAAAATCCAGCCCTAGTTCAGTGTTGGTTGATAGATGCCCTCAGAAATTATACTAATGTAGACCCAAACACTTTTGAGGGACATATTGCATTTGCAATACACTTTATTAGCCAATCAATCAGCCCCTGATATCCATAGAAAGCTTCAAAAGCTTGCCATGGGGTCCCAAAATCCTCTTAACCATCTTACTGATATGGTCTTCTGTGCCTTTAATAATACAGACATAGCTGAGGAGGAAAGAAAGGAACAACGTGACTTAAGGGAATAATGGTAAGCCAAGCTTTTGGCAGCTGTCATGACAAGACCTAACCCACCTCCTAGTCACCCCAAAAGTACTCCCAAAAGACCCACACCAGAAAGGGGAGTCTGTTTTGGATGTGAAAGCCATGAACACTGGAGCAAGAAATGCCCAGGAAGCCGGTCTCAGCCTCCACCCAAAACACCATGACCACTCTCCAAATAATGGGCCACTGGAAGAGGGAGCACCCTCAGCTCTGAAGGGAGTGGGGAAATTCTCCTATGCCAGTCGTGGTGGTGGCTGATTGACAGGACCCAGGACCTCCCAAGACTCCTGAAAAGACAGTCATCATCACAAGGGAGGAACCATGGGTGACAATTGACTTGGTTTGTCTAGATTCTAATGGACATGACAGCCACTTACTCTGTCCTGACTTCTAATGCGGGGCCCTTTTCCCCTGAAACCTGCTCTATTGTTGGGGTTAAAGGAAGGCCAAAGCTAAAATATTTCACCACCTCAGTATACAAATAAAAAAATAAAATGGACTAGAAATACAGGATACCAAAAGGGCTCTAATGGTTGGTAGATTAAGAAGCAAACAATAATGCTGCCCAGGGAATTACAATGGAAAATTTTAAATCACTCCTCTCATCTAGGGAGGGATGCTTTGACCAGCCTGGTAGAAAAAAGTTTTCTCAGGCAAAGGCCTTCCTCAGATGATCTTAAAAATCATGAAGACCTATAATATATGTTACTATAACAACCCAGGGGGAAAACTTAGATCCCCACTCCTTCTCCAGGCTATCCAAAGAGAGGAACTTATCCAGGAGTGGACTGGCAAATAGACTTTACCCAGATGTCATCCTCCCAGGGATATAAATAACTTCTGCTTTTTATTGAGACTTTCACCAGAAGGGTGGAAGCCTTTCCAACAAGGACCAAAAAAACTCAAGAAGTCATAAAGACAATATTAAAATAAATAATTCCTTGGTTTGGATTTCCACAGTCCTTGCAAAGTGACAATGACCTTTCTTTTATGACTAGGATTACAGAACAAATTTCTACAGCTCTAAGTATTTGCTACCACCTCCATGCTGCCTGGAGGCCTCAATCAAGAAAAGTAGAAAGGGTGAATCAAATCTTTAAAAAGAAGTCCTGGATAAGCTTTGTTAAGACACATCAGAACTGTGGACAAAACTCTTACCCATAGCCCTCCTGAGAATCAGGGTGGCACCTAAAGCAGGGCTAAGGCTCACCCGCTTTGTAATGACTTATGGTAGACCCTTTTTATCCTCTGATATATTGGTTTACTCTGAAATGACTGAGCTTGTTAAATACCTAAGTAACCTGGGTCAAGTTCAAAAGGCTATTACAGAATATGGAAATCAGATTTTAACAAGCCCCAGCCAGGACAAAGTTTCCATTCAGATTCATCCAGGGAGATGACGTCATCCTCCTATAAACATCGATGGAAGAATCCCCTTCTGACAATTACCCAAGTGGAAGGGGTCTTACCAGGTCCTTCTCAGCACTCCTACTTCAGTAAAGTTACAGGGGATCACTAATTGGGTACATCTTTCTAGAATTAAACCTATCCCTCCCACTGAGTCTTCACAAGACACAGAGAAACTTGGACAGTCAGAGGAGCCAAGGTGGATGAGTGAGCCTCTTCAAGAACTGAAACTCTTATTCAAGAAGGACAAAGGCACTTCACAGATCCCAGGCTGAGTACCATTATTTCCCCTTGTGCCTGCTGTTACCATCAGCCACCCACACTAACTAATATGCTCTGGTGGATTTTGATACTTATTTTCCTCCTGGTTCTCCTGCTTTCTCTCACAATCTTTTATGAGTGCCGCCTTAATGCTGCACCCTTACCCGAGAGAAAATTTCTTTGCCCATACTGGGTTTAACAAAACTCACTCCAAGTCAAAAAGACACCCCACAACTTATATACTTTTTTCTCTTCCTCTCCCCCTCTTTCTCTTCCCAAAGAATTCTAAGGACCCTAACTCCACCCTTACTTGTTTTTGTCTCATTTATCCAATCTCATTTATCTCAAGAATTAACATGGAAAGATAACATAATAGTCAATAACTCTCAGGTTATTGCTAGAGAAAATCTCTCTTTCCGCTGGATTTGCCATTCACAAACCACCATGCCAGGAGACATAAGCATCACCCTCAAGGCCTACCCAGTCAACAACTACACTGTATCCTTAGCTTTTAATCAATCTTCTTTTAATTACTCTAGACAAGATTTCTCTTTAATTGTTATATGGGAGAGGCCCACTCTGTTTCGTTACTACATCACACCTTCCTACTTAAATGCTATAAATATCACCAAAGCCTCTTTTATCTGCAATCAAATTCTAGGATGCACCCCTTGTTACAACAATACACACAGAGGAAATATAGACCCCTTTTCAGTCCTTGAGGCTCTCTCTAACAGAAACCTAAGCCTACCTCTGAATATCTTTAAGCCGATAAATTGGAGTGATATAGTGGGCCAGCCTATTTATACATCATCTGCCACTCCTAACAACACACATGCATGCTATGGCAATTCACAAACTAATGACAAAAGAACTTCTTGTGCTAGCTATTATATCAGATATCTCATGACTATGGCCCTCCCTGACTATAAACCTCCTCCTGGATACTCCAAAGCAGAAGCTAACTTCAAAATACAAGTGAGCCCCTCTGCAACTACCTCCCACCTCCCAAAACATTTATCCAGCTATATCATCAAACAAATGAAACCGTTTTACCAGCATCACCTGGATTATTACGGCTATGTGGGACCTCAGATAACTATCTCACAATGATCAAAGCCATTGTTCTCTCACATCTAGATAACACACTTCACTATGGGGACTGCAACTTGGGAACTGTGGCTCCAGCCCAAATAACCGTCCTCAATGTGACCCATGTGAGACAAACAAAAGCCTTTGGTCTGGTACTAGTGGGAATTACAGGGACCATAACTGCACCTACCCCTTGGGGAGGATTCACCTACCGTGAGACAACCTTGAGGGACCTGATCTTCTCCCTGGATAAGGTAGGAAAAAAGTAATAATAATAACTGGTGACAATCTCACACTCTTAAAAAATTCCTTAAATTATCTGGCAAGTGTAATCTTTGATAATCTCCGAGCCCTAGATTATCTACTAGCAAGTGAAGGAGGGGTTTGTGCAGTCATAAACAAAACATACTAAAGATATATTAATGTCTCAGGAGAAGTAGAAGTAAATGTTTAAAAAAATGTATGAACAGGCTTCCTAGCTCCACAGGTACAACCAAGGAAAACAGGAATGGACTGAGACCCTTAAGGGCTATTTTCCAGGATATAGCTTGCTTCTTCCATTTCTAGGCCCCACAGTCACTCTATTTCAAATCTTTCTCCTTGGTCCTTGTATTTTTAACTAGTTAGTAAAATTTCTATCCTCTATAACACAACTTCAACTTCAAATGATGATACAGCAAAGATTTCAATCCACCCCACCTGAAGATGAACACCATCAACATCCACTGGACAAGGCCTCTGCCTCCTTCTACTCCCCACTCTCCATGCCTGCCACTACTAACAATACCAAGCCCCCTATTTCTGACAGATAGCAAGGAGATCTGGGCCCATAGGTAGGAACTATGTCCATGTTCAGCTTGAAGTAGTTACAAAAGACTGACAATCATCCCTTTTTCCCTTAAAAGATTTTAAAGTTCTAGACTCCTTGAGGGGGAAATGTTATAACAGGCAGATAGCTAGATATGAGCAGAGAAAGGGGGACACAGACCAAATGGCAGGAATTGGGCAGAAAAGAGGGGCACAAGACAAATGCAGGAAACCATACATCATGTAAGCACCAGGGTTCCCTGTGCAGAAAAAGAAAAGCAGGAACCTTTGGGCTGATAAGTGGCCACACATTTTGGGATAATGAATGGCCTGGAGACTGACAAAGAAAGGTGAGAAAAGGCAGGAATTTTCAGTGTCTGAATGTAACTTTTTGCTTATTATGTCCTCATTTCAATAAAATTAGCCTTGCAGATTAGAAGTACCCATCATGCACCAATGCTATGACACTTCTGATCCGGATTAAATAAGGACAAAACTCCCTCCTCCCTTTGGGAAGGTGGAGTTGGGATGACAATCATGGAATATGACACCAAACACTTCCCTCCCCAGTGAATATTCCACCCATTTATTTTCACACCCTATGTAAATAACTTGCAAAAGAAACACCGGGCAGCCACTCACCTGAGCCTGCCTGCTCTCCTCTTGAGAGTGTATTATCCTTCCTTCAATAAATTCTCACTCTACTTTTTTTAACCACTTTGTCTTGTCTCTGAATTCTTTCTGGGATTGGACAAGAACCTGGAAAACTGATTCTATCCACCAGCTGCATCATGACTTTGATGCATGATAGGTATTTAATCTGTAAGGTTAATTTTATTAAAATGAGGGCATAATGAGCAAAAGCTTACATTCAGACACTGGAGATTCTTTCATTGTTTCATTTCTTTGTTGGCCTGGGCCACTCATCACCTCAAACATTGTGACCACTTATCTGCCCAGAGATTCCTGCTTTTCTTTCTCTGCCCAGCTACCCCTGGTGCTTACATGATAATGGTTTCTGGCATTTGGCCTATGCCCCTCCTTTCTGCCCAATTTCTGCCATTTGGCTTGAGTCTTCCTTTCTCTGCTCATATCTAGCTATCTGCCTGCTCTAACATTCCCCCTTCAAGTGGTCTGGACCCTTAATATATTTTAAGGGAAAATGATTGATAATCAGTCTTCTGTAACTACTTCAGGCTGAACAAGAATGTAGTCCCTATCTATGGGCCCAGATCTCTTTGCTGTCAGAGATAGGGTTTTTGGGGTTTCTTGTAGTGATAGAGATAGAGAGTAGGGAGTAGAAGGAGGCATAGGCCTGTCCAGTGGATGTTGGTGATCTTTGTCTTTAGGTGAGGTGTGTTGAAATTCTTGTCATATCAACATTTTGATGTGGAACTTTTGTCACCTGGAAGACACAAACTTTACCAAGAGGTTAAAAAAAATAAGGAAAAAGAGTAGAAGTATGATTACTAACTATAAATGAGACCAAATGTCCTAATATACAGGCTCCCTTGTGCCACACATTATTGATATAAAGATAAGCAGTCATATAGGGGCCACATATTTTGGAAGATTGTACTTGTCTTTGGGCCCTCATTTTGGGAGTGCCACATATCCAGATATATTCTGGAGGTCCAATAAGAGATCTTAGAACAGGTAAATTTAAGAAGGAAGCAGCCATTTGGACCATGGAAGAGACAAGTATGATCACAGTGTGGAGACAAACGTCTATTAGTATAATATACTTAAGTTTGGTAGTATTTTATGCCTTCAGCTTAAATGAGATGGTGATGTAAATGCTTTTTACTCATCACTTTCATAACGTTCCCATGAATCTTGAAGATGAAGCATTTTTATAAGAGAATCATAGTACAATAACTGTCTATATATGAGAAAACACTTAAAAAGATAAAGTTAAATACCTGATTATGAAGCAATTGGCAAGAAGCTTTGTTATTGCTGTGACACGAAACATTTTAAGATAATAACTAGAATTATTACTGAGAATAGTTTATCAAGGTATACCAGATCTTTAGGGATTGTAAAATAATTTTTAGAGTATCTATTTAATAATATTTACCCATGCAGTACAACCTAAGAAGATGTATTGTTTCTTTGATAATACATTTAATGTAATTTAAGATATCAAATGAACTTAATTAATTTAATATTTTGGGGGGATGTTTAAGGGGCCCTCTGAAGCATTTTAAAGTTAGAAGAGGTCAAAAGAATATTGTTTAAAATTTAATATTTGAGAAGTTTGTTGAAAAGTTAAAACACCTGGTAAGATAAAATCAAAGATCACTGTGAAACAGTACTTATTAAACCAAAATAACAATAAAATATTTTAAAGACAAATATAGAAAAGATTAATTGTGATATAATGGACTTTACAGTCTGTTACCAAAAGCAGATTAACATAAAAAAAAAAAAAGATCAGCCAAGACGGTGGAGTAGTAGGACTCTCGTAGCTCACCCTCTCCCACAAATACACCAAAACTTACATCCAAGGACCCACCCAGCCAACCAGAGCACCTGCTGAACTTTGACAGAACTTTGCCTTCTTCAAAAGAAAAAGCATCATGAATCTAGTCAGAAAAAAGGAAAAAAGAAAGAAGAAAAAGCAAAACAGTGTGGTAATGGTCCTGAAGGAAGGGAGTGGCAAAGGAGGAATAACGCTCATTCTCTGAGTCCCCCCTTCTCAGAGTGGTCAGCAGGACAGAGGGGGAACCTCCGAGGCTCAGATATATATGGAACAGCCCTTGACCAAAAGAACTAAGTTAAATGGGAATAGAAGGTCTCCACAATCCCCAGCCCTAGAGGAAAAGTGGCAGGTGGGGGATGAGACAGGCTGCCCTAGTTGGGTGGAAGACTGGGGCAGGCTGCACAGAGGCAACCTGGGGGACTGCATGGTGCTGTGTACCATGGCTGGGAGGGTATACAGAGCAGAACAACCTGGGTCATCCATCAGATATGGAAAAAAAAAAAAAAGTAACATGGCTGGTGTGCCCTGGAGGAAGTGTGCCATCTCTGAAAACCCACCTAACCAGTTTTTAGGAGATGAGAGGTGGGGGTCAGCCACAGTCACCATATCCTCTGGTGCTAAACATCCAGGTAGCAGTGGAGTCAAAACCTGAATCTGAACCTATGGGCTTAGCAGCCTCATAGGCAAGACAGAGACTTGCTCATAGCCTGAGGCAGATATGTTCATTCTGCCCTGGTACTTCTGAGAACTCATGCCTCCAAGACAAACAAACAAGGAGCTGATTTCTGGCATGGAACAGAGGTGAGTGCTGTTGAGCCATCTTCTCCAAGCCTGCCTAAGGTGCTCTAACCCGAGGCAGAGAGGGCAGCTGCACAGAGTAGGGGAGTGAGCAGCACTGGGGAAGGGTGGGACCCACTTGGGTGGGAACAACCCCCACCCCCAATGATCTTCCATGCAGGAGCACAGCACCTGACCACAGTGCTGGGAGGGGATGACACCTGTCTGCCTACTTTGCAAAAGCACAGCATCTGACCCTGGAAGCTGGAGGGGGAGTGACGCACCCACCTACCCGGCAGGAGCACAGTATCTGACCACAGCATCAGGAGAGGGCATAACCCGACTGCCCACCATGTAACAGTGCACCAACTGACCACAGTGTCAGTAGGGGGTGCAATCTGCTTGTTGACCAGCACTGGGAGAAGCACAGAACAGGGACATCAACAGAGGGCCTCTGGAAGCAGTGAGCTGAGTCCTTACAGCAAGATGAGGACAGAAAGACCACTTGATAAAATCATTAAGAGTGCACAGTCCCCATGGGAACACATCCAACTTTTTTTTTCTTTTTCTCAGTTCTTATGCTTTAGATAGATAAATAAATAAAATCTTCAAGGACCATAATACATAACCAATACACCGCAAGACACAAGAAACAGTGTCATAGACACATGAGCAAGACGAAGAAGCAGAGGAATCACTCCCAATTACGAGAACAAGAGAAATCCCCTGAAAGAATGATCAATGAAATACATATCGATAGCTTACTAGATCAAGATTTCAAACAAAAAAAAAAAAGGGTGATCAAAGTACTGAAGGAAATAAAATGGATAGTATTTAGAGACACAGGATATGTCAAAAATCAAACTGAAGCAAAACAGATGAGCCAATTAAAATTGGAAAACTCATTTGCTCAGATGAGACCTGATCTAAAGGCTGTACAAAGCAGGCTAGATAATGCAGAGGATCAAATAAGTGAACTAGAAGTCAGGACAACAGAAATAACCAAATCAGAACAGCTGAGAGGAAAACAAATAAAAACCAACAAAAACAGTATAAAGGACCTGTGAGATAATGTAAAGTATGCCAATCTATGCATAATAGGAGCTCCAGAAGGGGAAGAAAGAGCAAAGAGGATTGAAAGGGTACTTGAAGAAATCATGACAGAAAACATCCCAAACCTAAAGAAGGAATCAGATATCCAAATACAGGAAGTTCAGAGGATCCCAAACAGGAAGAACTCAAACAGACACACAACAAGACATATTATAATCAAGATGGCCAGGGTTAAGGATAAAGAATTTTCCTAAAGGCAGCAAGACACAAAGAAAGAGTGAGTTATAAGTGAACCCCAAGAAGGCTTTCATCTGATTTCTCTACAAAAACACTAAAGGCCAGAAGGGAGTGGAAAGATATATTCAAAGTCCTGAATTCAAAAAGATGCAGTCTAGGATACATTATCCAGCAAGACTATCCTTTAGAATAGAAGGAGAGAGAAAGAATTTGACAGACAAGCAAACACTGGAACAGTTTAGCAACACTAATCTCATGCTAAAAGTAATATTAAAAGGACTACTTTAAATAGAAAAGAAGCAGAATGCTATAGAAATGAGAAAACCATAACTGGAAAAATGGTAACTACCATGAATTACAAATGGAATAAACATAAAATTGTAAAAATTGTAAAAACATAAAAATTGTAAAAATAAACATAAAATTGTAAAACATCTAAATAATTAAGAGTTGGGGAGGGAAGCAAGAAAATATAGATTTTTTTTTCTTTTTGAATTTTTTTTGTTCTTGGTAAGATGGGTTCGAGCTTATAGTACTATCTGTTGAATACAAACAGTTATAGTAATGAGTTAATAGACTTACAAAAAAAGGGTAAACACAAGACAAAAACTTACAAGTGAGCCACAGAAACTAAATATAGTCCAAGATAATACAAAGGAAAATTACCAAACCACAAAAGGAAGAAGAAAAGAACAAAGAAGAAATATCAAGTTAACTGCAAAAATAAGTTCAAAATGGCGATATACACACACCTATCATTAATTACTGTAAATGTTAATGGACTAAATGCTCCAATCAAAAGACATAGAGTGGCAGACTGGATAATAAAGCAAGAACTTTCAGTATGATGTATATAAGAGACCCACATTTGGGAGAAGAACTTATATAGTTTGAGAATGAAAAGATGGAAAAATATATTCCATGTAAATGGAAAAGCCAAGAAAGTAGGCATAGCAATACTGATTTCAGACAAAATAGACTTTAAAACAAAGGCCATAAAGAAAGATAAAGAAGGACATTTTATACTGATTAAAGGAGTAATACTAGATGAAGATACTATCACTCATTAATATATATGCATCCTATAGAGGAGCATCTAAATACATAAAGCAATTACTAACAGAGATAAAGAGTGGGGGGAATTGATGGGAATACAATAATTGTCAGAGAATTTAACACCACATTAACATCACTGGACAGATCTTCCAGACAGAAAATAAATAAACCAACAGATAAATTAAATGATACAATAGAAAAATTAGATTTTGTGGATATTTTCATAACATTACCCCCCCCCCCAAAAAATAGGGTATACATTCTTTTCAAGTGCACATGGAACATTTTCTAAGATTGATCATGTACTTGGGCACAAAAGAAGCCTCAACAGTTTTGAGAAGATAGAAATTATCTCAAGCATGTTTTCTGACCACAATGCCATGAAACTAGAAATCAACTGCAGAAAAACAAAGGAGAAAAAAAAAAAGCATGGAGATTAAACATCGTGCTACCAAAAGAAAAATGGGTCAATGATGGAATCAAAGTTGAAATTAAAAAATACATTGAGACAAATTATAATGAAAATACCACACACAAATTATATGTTACACATCAAAGACAGTGCTAAGATGGAAGCTTATAGCGATACAGGCCTTCCTTAAAAACAAATAAACAAACTCAAATAAATAATCTAACCCACCAGCTAAAAGACTCAGAAAAAGAGGAGCAAAAAAAAACTCCCAAAAGTCAGCAGAAGGAAGGGAATAATAAAGATCAGGAAGGAAATAAATGAAACAGAAATTAAAAGAAAAAATAGAGAAAATCATTCAAATCAGGAGCTGGTTTTTTTTAAAGACTAAATAAAATCAACAAACCTCTAGCCAAGCTCACAAAGAAGAGAAAAGAGAGAGCAAAAATAAGAAAAATAAGAAAGGAAAATTGAGGTATTACAACCAATAACATAGAAATACAGAATATCATCTGAGACTACTATGAACAACCCTATGGAAACAAGATGAATAATCTAGAGAAGATGGACAATTTCTGGAAACATACAGTCCATCAAGACTGAATCAAGAAGAAACTGACCACTTGAACAAACTGATCACTAGAAATGAAATTGAATTACAAATAAAAAACCACACAACAAATAAAAATCCAGGACTAGATGTCTTCACTGGGGAATTCTACCAAATATACAAAGAAGAACTCATACCAGTCCTTTTCAAACTCTTCCAGAAGATTGAAAAGGAGGGAATACTCCCACATTCTATGAAGACACCATCACTCTGATACAAAAACCAGGCAAAGACACTACTGAAAAAGAGAATTACAGACCAATATCATTGATGAACATATATGCAAAAATCCTTAATATAATATTAGCAAATAGAATCCAACAGCAAATCAAAAAGATTATACACCACAATAAAGTGGGATTCATCCCTGGGACACAAAGATGGTTCAACATATGCAAATCAGTCAATGTAATGCATCACATCAACAAAAGAAAGGACAAAAACCACATGGTCATATGAATAGATGCCAGAAAAGCATTTAATAAAATTCAACACTATTTTATGATAAAAACTCTCACCAAAGTGGGTATAGAGTTAACATATCTCAACATAATAAAACCTATATATGACAAACCTAAAGCCAGCATAGTATTCAATGGTGAAAAAGGCAAAACTTTCCCATGAAAATCTGGGGCAATACAAGCCTTCCACTCTCACTACTTCTATTCAACACAGTCTTGGAATTCTGAGCCATAGCAATCAGACAAGAGAAAGAAATAAAAGAAACCAAAATTGGAAAGAAGAGATAAAATTGTCACTATATTCAAATAACATGATACTATACATAGAAAACCCTGAAAGATTCACACAAAAACTAGTAGAACTAATTGAAGAATTCAGCAAGGTAGTAGGTTACAAGATTAACATACAAAAATCAGTTGCATTTCCTTACACTAATGATGAATCAACAGAAAAAGAAAGTAAAGAAACAATCCTCTATAAAATAGCACCCAAAGTAATAAAATACCTAGGAATAAATCTAACCAAGGATGTGAAAGACATACATGGAGAACCATAAAGTACTGATTAAGGAAATTAAAGAATACTTTAAAAAATGGAAAGATAGCCCATGCTCCTGCATTGGAAGAATCAGTCTTGTTAAAATGGTCATACTGCCCAAGGCAATCTACAGATTTAATAAAAATCCATATCAAATTACCCAGGATGTATTTCACAGAACTGGAACAAATCATAATAAAATTTATATGGAACCCCAAAAGATCTAGAATTGCCAAAGCATTACTGAAGAAAAAGAAAGAGGCTGGAGGAATAACTCTCCCAGACTTCAGTCAATGCTACAGAGCTACAGTAATCAAAACAGTATGGCATTGGTACAAAAACAGACTTCTCGACCGATAGAACAGAATAGAGAGCCCAATAATGAATCCACAAACATTTGGTCAATTAATCTTTGACAAAGGAGGCAAGAACATACAATGGAATTAAGACAGTCTCTTCAGCAAATGGTGTTGAGAAAATTGGACAACAGCATGCAAATCAATGAAGCTAGAACACTCCCTTACATCATACAGAAAAATCAACTCAAAATGGATCAAAGACTTAAATAGAAGACAAGATACATTAAACCTCCTAGAAGAAAACATAGGTAAAACATTATCTCACATACATCTCAAAATAGTTCTCCTAGGGCTGTGTACCCAAGCAATAGAAATAAAAGCAAGAATAAACAAATGGGACCTAATGAAGCTTACAAGCTTTTCACAGCAAATGAAACCATAAGCAAAACAGAAAGATAGCCTACGGAATAGGAGAAAATATTTGCAATGGTGAAACTGACAAAGTCTTGATCTACATAATATATAAACAGCTCATATGATTTAATAAGGAAAAAACAAACAACCCAATCCGAAAGTGGATAGAAGACCTAAACAAGAAATTCTCTATTGAAGATATACGAATGATCAATAGGCAAGTGAAAAGGTGTTCAATATCACTAATTATCAGAGCAATGCAAATCAAAAGTACAATGAGGTATCACCTCACACCAGTCAGAATGACCATAATTCAAAAGTAGACAAATAACAAAAGTTCGAGAGGCTGTGGAGTAAAGGGAACACTTCTACATGTTTTGTGGGAATGTAGTTTGGTGCAGCCATTGTGGAAAACAGTATGGAGATTCCTCAAAAGGCTAGGAATAGACATATCATGTGATCCAGTAATCCCACTCGTGGCCATATATCCAGAAGGAGCACTACTTAAAAAAGGCAACTACACCCCAATGTTCATAGCAGCACTATTTACAATAGCCAAGACATGGAAACAGCCTAAATGTCCATTAACAGATGACTGGATAAGGAAGATGTGATATATTTTTACAATGGAATACTAGTCAGTCTTAAAAAATGAGAACATAACTCCATTTGCGGCAACATGGATGTTCCTGGAGAAGTCATTCTAAGTGAAGTAAGCCAGAAAGAAAAAGAAAATTACCATATGACATCGCTCATATGTGGAATCTAAAAAAAAAAAAGAAAGAACATAAATACAAAACAGAAACAGACTCATAGACATGGAATACAAATATGTGATTGCCAGGGGGTAGGGGGTTGGTAAGGGACAGACTGGGAGTTTGAAATTTGTACATACTGACAGATACATATATATATATAGAGAGAGAGAGAGGACCTAATGAAACTTAGAAGCTTTTGTATATATAAAGATATTTGTTGTGTATAGCACAGTGAAATATATACAAGATCTTTGGTAGCTCATGGTGAAAGAGAATGTGAATATGAATATATGTATATTCATGTATGACTGAAAAATTGTGTTCTACACTGAAAACTGACACACATTGTAAACTGGCTATAACTCAATTAAAAAAAAAAAGTTTTCCTTTCAATAGAGAGAAAATAATTTTCCCAATTTTGCAGTAGTTTACTTTAACAGCCAAATCCATTTACTTGTTTAAATCAATTTAAATTTAACCACCCCTAATCAGGTACAAGGCTTTATTTTTTTTAAGGGATCATTTTCCACAAACCTTCCATCACTTTCTGTATCCAAATAAGTTTGTTCCTATTTTTTCCATCCAGAAACAACCAGTTATAGAATAAACCAATCTTCCTCTTCCTCAAAATGTAATACCATTTTAAAAATATTTTTTACTGAAAACTTACATTTTATTTTCCTACTATATATTTATATATTTCCCATATTATTTTAGTAAATTAATTACAAACATTATAATTTGATCCATTAAAAATCTTAATCTCTGGTAAAAAGCAATTAATGGTGAATTTGTTGTCAGATTACCATTTCTTGATTAGAAAATTATGCTCTAACGTTTTTTTGAGTGTATTTTTTGTTTGTTTTAAAGAAGACAAAGGTAGTTAAACAGACTTGCCCCCAAATTAATGTTTTAATATTTTTTAAAAACCCAGTTAGTTTCCTTTTTCTATCCAATTGAAGTATAGTCAATTAAAATGTGTCAATCTCTGGTGTATAGCACAATGTCTCTGTCATGCACATACATACAAATACTCAGTTTCATATTTTTCTCATTAAAATTTATTATAAGTTATTAAATACAGGTTCTTGTGCTATATAAAAGAAATTTTATTTCAATCTATTTTTGTATATAGTGGCTAACTTTTAAAAATCTCAAACTCCCAAATTTATCCCTTCCCACCCACTTCCCTCAGTAACCATAAAATTGTTTACTAAGTCTGCCAGTCTGTTTCTGTTTTGTAGATGAGTTCATAGTGTCCTTTTTAATTTTTTTGTAGATTTCACATATAAGTGATATCATATGGTATTTTTATTTCTCTTTCTGACGTACTTCACTTAGAATGACTGTTTATATGTCAATTCATGTTGCACAAATGACATTATTTAATTTTTTATGGCAGAGTAATATTCCATTGTATACATATACCACAACTTCTTTATCCAGTCATATGTTGATGGACATATAGGTTGGTTCCATGTCTTGGCTATTGTATACAGTGCTACTATAAACATTGGGGTGCATGTAATTTTTTGCATTAGAGTTCCCTCTGGATATATACCCAGAAGTGGGATTGCTGGATCATAGGGTAAGTCTATGTGTAGTTTTTTGAGGAATCCTCATACTGTTTTCCATAATGGCTGCAAAAATCTACATTCCTACCAGAAGTGTATGAGAGTTTCCTTTTCTCCACACTCTCACCAGGATTTATCATTTGTGGTCTTTTTAATGATGGCCATTCTGACTGTTGTGCAGTGATACCTCATTGTAGTTTTGATTTGTATTTCTCTGATAATTAGTGATATTAAGCATTTTTCATATATCTATTGGCCATTCATATATTTTCATTGGAGAAATGTTTCTTTAAGTATTCTGCCAATTTTTGGATTGAGTTATTTGCTTTTTGTTGTTGTTAAGTTACATGAGGTGTTTATAGATTCTGGAAATTAAGCCTTAGTCAGTCACATCATTTGCAAACTTTTTTTTCCCATTTTGTAGGTTATCATTGGATTTTGCTTATGGTTTCCTTTGCTGTGCAAAAATTATGAGATTAATTAGGTCCCATTTGTTTATTTTTGCTCTTATTTCCATTGCCTGGGTAGACAGCCCAAGGAGAATGTTGCTAAGATTTATGTCAGATAATGTTTTGACTATGTTTCCTTCTAGGAGATTTATCATATCTTGTCTTATATTTAAGTGTCTAAGCCATTTTGAGTTTATTTTTGTGTATGGAGTGAGGGAGTTTCTAACTTCATTGATTTACATGCTGCTAAGGAGTTTTCTCAACATCAATTTCTGAGGAGAATATATTTTATCCATTGTTTTTTCTTGCCTCCTTAACTATAGGTCTGTGGGTTTATTTCTGGGCTCTCTATTCTGTTCCATTTATCCATATGTCTGCTTTTATGCTAATTCTATGTTCTTTTGAATACTGTAACTCTGTAATACTGTCTGAAGTCTGGGAGGGTTTTTCCCAGCTTTGTTCTTCTTCTTCAATATTGATTTGTAAATTATGGGTCTTTTGTGATTCTGTATAAATCTTAGGATTGTTTGCTCAAGTTCTGTAAAAAATATTCTGAGTAATTTGAAAGGGATCACATTAAATCTATAGATTGCTTTGGGTAATATGGCCATTTTAATGATATTGATCAGTCTAATCTGAAAGTGTGGGATATCTTTCCATTTCTTTAAATAATCTTTAATTTCCTTAAACAATGTTTTATAGTTTTTCACGTATAAGCCTTTCAACTCCTTGGTCTGATTTATACCTAAGTATTTTATTATTCTGGATGCAATTTTAAGAGATTGTTTCTTTACTTACTTCTCCTGTTGATTCATTGCTTGTGTAAGGAAGTGCAATTGATTTCTGTCTGTTAATCTTGTGTTGTGCTACCTGCCAGATTCTTTTATTAGGTCTAGTAATTTCTTTTTTTTTTTTTCCTTGTGGGGCTTTTAGGGTTTTCTATACATAGTATCATGTCATCTGCTTATAGTAACAATTTTACCTCTTCTCTTTGAATTTGGATCCCTTTAATTTCTTTTTCTTGCCTGATTGTTGTGGCTAGGACTTCCAAAACTATGTTGAATAGAAGTGGTGAGGGTGAGCAACCTTCTGTTGTTCCAGATTTTAGTGGGAAGATTTTGAGTTTTTCACCATTGAGTACTATGTTGGCTGTAGGTTTCTCATAAAATAGCTTTTATTATGTTGAAATATGCTTCTTCTATACCCACTTTGGTAAGGCTTTTTATCATAATTGGATGTTGAATTTCATCAAATATTTTTTTCTGCATCTATTGAGATGATAATGTGTTTTTTGTCCTTTCTTGTGTGGATGTGGTGTATCACATTGATTGATTTGCATATGTTGACCCAACTTTATATTCCTGGGATGAATCCAACTTCATCATGGGGTATAATCTGCTTTATGTATTGGTGGATTCTATTTGCTAATATTTTTTGAGGATTTTTGCATCTATGTTCATCAGTGATATTGGCCTGTAATTTTTATTTTTGGTAGTGTCTTTGTCTGGTTTTGGTATTAGAGTGATGGTGGCTTCATAGAATGAGTTTGAGAGTTCTCCCTTATGTTCAATCTTCTGGAAGAGTTGAGAAGGATCAGTATGAGTTCTTTGTGTGTTTGGTCGAATTCCCCAGTGAAGCCATCTGGTCCTGGACTTTTGTTTTCAGGGAGGATATTGCTAATCCTATTTCATTTCTAGTAATTTGTATGTTCAAGTGGTATATTTCTTCTTGATTTAGTCTTGGTGGACTGTATATTACCAGAAACTTGTCCATTTATTCTACGTTACTCAGTTTGTTTTCATATAGTTGTTCACAGTATTTTCTTATGATATTTTGTATTTCTGTGGTATAGGTTGTAATTTCTTAATTTTCCTTCCTTATTTTGTTTATTTGTATTTTATCTCTTTTCTTCTTGGTGATCCTGGCCAGAGGTTTGTCAAATTTGTTTCCTCTTTCAATAAAACAGTTCTTGGTTTGATTATTGTTTTTTCTCTTTTTTTTTTTTTAATCCATATTTCATTCATTTCCTCCCTGATTTTTATTATTTCCTTCTTTCTGAATTTTGGTTTTGTTTGTTTCTCTTTTTCTAATTCTTTTACATGGTAGGTTTGGTTATTTATTTTAGATTGTTCTTCTTTTTTGAGAAAGGCCTGTATCACTATGAACTTGTCTTTTAGGACTGATTTTTCTGTATCCCATAGATTCTCTGTGATTGATTTTTCATTGTTGTTTCTATAAAAGTATTTTTTAAAATTTCTTCTTTGATTCTATCATTGACCCATTTGTTTGTTTGTTTGTTTGTTTGTTTAGTAGCATATTGTTTAGTCTACATGCTTTTTTCTTTTTGTTTGTCTGTGGTTAATTTCTAGTTTCATGGCATTTTGGTCAGAAAAGATGCTTGAAATAATTTTTATCCTCTTAAATTTGTTGACGCTTCTTTTATCCCCAAGTAAATGATCTATCCTAGAAGATGTTCCATGTGCAGTTGAAAAGAATATATACTCTATTTTGAGGGAATGTAATGTTCTGAAAATAACAACCAAGTCCAATTGTTCTAATGTGTCATTTAATTTCTCCATTGCCTGATTAATTTTCTGTCTGGAATATCTGTCCAATGATGCTAATGTGATATTGAAGTCTCCTACTGTGATTGTACTCCCATCAGTTTCTCCCTTTATTTATGTTAGTATTTGCTTTATATATTTAGGTCCTCCTATATTGGATGCATATATGTTAGCGAGTATAATATCCTTATTTTGTATTGCTCCTTTAATCATTTTATATTGGCCTTATTTATCATTATGGCCTTTGTTTAAAGTCTATTTTGTGTGAAATCAATATTGCTACTCCTGCTTTCTTGTCATTTTCATTTGCATGAAGTATCTTTTTGTATCTTCTCACTTTCAATCTATATGTGTCCTTTTCACTAAAGTGATTCTTTTGTATGCAGTATATTGTAGTTTCTTGTTTTACTATCCAGTTGCCATTCTATTTCTTTTGATTGGAGGATTTAGCCCATTGGCATATACAGTGATTATCAATAGATGTGTGTTTATTGCCATTTTAAACTTTGTTTTGCAGTTGATTTGGTATTTCCTCTTTGTTCCTTTCATTATGTTTTTCTTTTTGTGGTTTGATAATTTTCTTTTGTATTAATGTGGTTACTTTTTTTTTTTTTTTTTGGTAACCCTTGTATATACTTTTTGCTTGTGGTTACCCTGTTTTTAAAATATTTTTACTCATTACTATATCTGTTTGCTTTAGATAAATAGTCATGTAAGCTCAAACATCCTATAAAGAACAAAATTCTATATTTTCTTGCTCCCTTCCCCTACCCATAATAATTTTGATGTCCTCTTTTACATCTTAATGTTTATCCCTTATAACCCATTGTAGTTATTGCCTATTCATTTAAGGTTTTCTCCTTTCTATTGCATTCCACTTTTTTTTTTCTTAATTTAGAGTAGATCTTTCAAAATTTCTTTTAGCATAGGTTTACTACTGCTGAATTCCTTTACTTTTTTCTCATCCGAATTTCTTTATCTCTCCTTCTATTCTAAAGCATAGCCATGCTGGATAAACTATCTTAGGTTTCAGCCTTTTCTCACTCAGGATTTTGAATATATCTTGCCACTCCCTTCTGACCAGCAGTGTTTGTGTAGAGAAATCAGCTAAAATCCTTCTTGGGGTTCCCTTATAACTTACTCTTTGTTTCTCTCTTGCTGCTTTTAGAATTATTTCTTTATCTTTAACTTTGACCATCTTGTTATAACATTTCTTGGTGTAGGTCTGTTTGGGTTCTTCTTGCTGGAGACCCTCTGTGCTTCCTGTACTTGTATATCTGATTCCTTCTTTAGCTTTGGGAAGCTTTCAGTCATGATTTCTTCAAATATTTTTTCAATCCCCTTTGCTCTTTCTTCTCCTTCTGGGACCTCTATTATGCATAGATTAGCATGAATTATATTATCACAGATGTCCCTTATATTGCTTTCATTTTTTTATTTACTTTTCTGTCTGCTGTTATGATTGGGTGACTTCTGTTATTTTGTCTTCTAAGTCAATTATTTATTCCTCTGCATTGCCTATTCCACTTTTGACAGCCATTAGATCAGCTTTTATCTTTGCATTAAGTATTTTGTTTGTAATTGACTCCTCTTTTTAGTTTCAATTTTCTTTTTAACATATCCTTTGTCTCTGTTCATAATCTCTTTTAGCCCTTTCAGTGCTTTGATAACTTCCTTTTGAAATCATGGCTTAGTAGTCTATTTAGGTCTATTTAATTGATCATTCTTTCAGGGGGTTTCTCTTGTTCTTTTAATTGGGAATGGTTCATCTGGTTTTTCATTTTATTTATACCTCTCTGGCACTATGGATTATCAAGTATAAGTTATCAACTGTTATCTTGAAGTTTGTTTTTTTTTTTTAGGATGTTGATATAAAACTAAAAGAAACAAAAAGCAAACAAAATAAAACAACAAAGAATTTATAAATATTTTTAAAAAGCTAATAAAATTTTGAAAGAAGAAAAAAATTAAAACAAATATAAATAAATAAAATATATCAAAGATATATTTTAAAAGTTAAGTTTAAAAAGGAGAAAACATACTTGAAAACAGAATAAAATAAATAACAGGAAAGCAAAACATAAAAATAAAAACAAACAGGTTTTTTTTTCAAAATTTTAAAAAATAAAAAGAAAAGATAATTTTAAAAAATATTTAAGAACATAAATAGAACAAAAAATTAAATAAATAGAAAAGATAAAAAGAAAAAAACAATGAAAAAAAAGAATATGTGTTCCTGTGTAGACTGTGCACTGTTAATAATTTTGCTGTGATGTCTACTTTAAGTATGGATGTTGGCTTGGTCTTCCTTCTGTGTCTTTTGGCTGTTATCTCTTTGATTTGGGGTGTGTCCATTTTTGTGGTGACCAGAGACTGCCCTGACTATTGAGTGGGCCTCCTTTTAGTTCTGTGGTTGTCAAAGCCCTTAAACAGACTGGTTCTGTTTCCCTTTTGTTGGAATGGAAGCTTCAAGACCCCTTTCTGAGTTGTGGTATCTAGTAGGCTGGGTTGGATTGCTTTAAGTAATCTTTGTTGACTCTGCCCTTGTCCCTGCTTTAGCTGCGAAAATGTTAGTGAGCTGCTCTGGTGTCCTCTGGGTTCTCGGCCTTCAGAGGTACCAGTGCCATTATGCTGATTTCTGGTAAGCACACCGGGATTATTGCTAACTATTGGATTAGCATCTTCCCCAGAGCCAAAAGCTGCTCCTTCCCTCACCCACTGTGTGAACTCCGCTAGCTCATTCCAGAGGCCTGCAGGTCCCCAGTCTGTTCTTCTCCCAGCACTGTGCTCACAGGGGCAGGTTCTCAGAAAAAGGGCTGCACCAACACTCACACCTACTGCGTGCCAAAACTCCATTCCTTGCTTGTTTGTCTTAGAGGCAAGAGTCCACAAAGGCACCCTTGGAGCAGAACAGTCCCCTCTGCCTGGGGCTGTAAACAAATCTTATCTCCACCTGTAATCTTGCAGAGTCCCTGGGTACTAATTCAGGTTTCAACCCCACCTCTGCCTGAGAGAAGCTCATATGGTGACTATGGCCAGGCCCCACCTCTCTTCTCCCAAGAATGAGCCAGCAATTTTGCTGTGAGTCTGCAGAGACAAAGTCTATGGTGCCCTTTCCCCCAGTGTATACCAGCAGTGTTGCTTTGCTTTTTTAATAAAAGTTATGAGGGACACAGTTTGTTCTGCTCTGTATACCCTCCCAGCCACAGCCCACAACACTCTCCAGTCCCCTGAGTTTGCCTCTGTATAGTCAGCCTCTGTCCTCTGCCTAGTTTAGGCAACCTGTCCTGTCCCACTCTGGTTCATTTCTAGGGCTGGGGTATTGCAGGGACATTTTGTGCCCATTTAACTTAGTTCTGTTGGTCAAGGCTGTTATGTACAGATCCAAGCCTCAGAGATCCCCCCTCCATCCCTGCTGACTTCTCCACTGGAGGGGGAGAGACCCAGCCTAAGAGCGCTATTCCTTCTTTGCCGCTCCCTCCCTGCAGGACTGGCCTTGCACTAATTTCCTTTGTTTTCTTTTTTTTTTTTTTTCCTCTTACCACATTTGTGACAAATTTTGTCTTTTGAAGATGATGTTCTTTCAAATTTCAACAAGTGTTCTGAGTGAATGGATGGGTCCGTGGATGTCTCTCTTGATATATTCGTGGGAGAGGGTGAGCTAAGAGTGTCCTTCTACTCTGCCATTTGGCTGCTCTGATTCAATAATGAGTTCTCTTTATTCAACTTAGTTTTAAGTTTTAAGTACCAAAATCTGGAGAGGCTATTTTAGATAGACATTTTCAAAACATAATTATTTTGGTAGAGTTTACCTAAAAGCTTCTATTTTGTTTACATTAACTTTTTTCGAGGTTTTCTTTTTTTATTTTATTTTAAGTTTTGTAAAGACTAGATTTGTAAAACAAGATTTTTTTTTTTTTTTAAGAAGCTTACAGGAGAATCCTCCCAAAAATTTCTATCAGGCTCTGAATATCACTTATGATCAGTTTAGTTAGACTGGTTGTTTCCCATGTTGGACATCTATTTACAAACACTTTTGAGGATCCTTCCTGGATTTGAGAATTTTTTTTAATTATGGCTCTTGTTTCTCAGTTTGATCTGAAGAGGCTCACCTACAGACTCAAGTGGTCTCATTTTGATAGTAGCCTTACAATAGTAGTTCTGTCAGGGAACTCAGTGTTGCAGACAGCAGGGTTTACCTAAGAAACAATATGGGGTAGAAGGGAGACTTCCACTGGCTTTGGATTTAGGCAGCCTCCAAGGCCAAAAGCAGTCATTTTTTTTTTTTTTTAGGTGTCTTTTATTTAAGAGTCTCCCAATTGGATTACTTTCTGAAATTTAGTGAGTAAATTCATTTCCAAAAAGTAGCTGGGACACTCAGGCATGACAAGGAATTTGTGAGTTATAATAGCTTTTTCCCAGGTATAAATTAGAGGGATGATGAAATGTTTTATCTCTGGCCTTCCTTTTACCAGAACAATAGAGTAGGTTTTGGGGGTTAGGGGCCCAGCATGAGAAGTCAGTGCAGAGTAAGTGGCTCTCATGTCCAGTAGAAACTGGGCAAGCTTACTTGCTATGGCAATGGTCATCCATGATTCCTCCTGTATGATAATGACTGTCTTCTCAGGAGCCTTTGAAGGTCTTGGGTCCTATCTATCATTCTCTGCTATGACTAGTTTGGGGGAATTTTTATGCTCTTTCTGGAGCTGAGAGCATTTCATCTTCCAGAGGCCCATATTTTTACATAGTAGGTGTGACATCTTGGGTAGATGCTTAGACCAACTTCCTGGGCATTTCTTCCTTCAGTGTTCAGGGCTCCCATAGCCAAAACAGGTTCCCTTTTTGGTGTGGGTCTTCTGGGAGTACTTTTGGGGTGACCAGGAGGTGGGTTAGTTCTTGCCATGAGAGCTTCCAAAAGCTTGGCTTGCCACTACTCCTTTCTTTCCTCCTCAGCCAGGTCTTTATTGTTAAAGACATTGGAGGTCATATCAACAAGATGTTTAAAAGGGGTTTGGAGCCCCGTGACAAGATTTTGAAGCTTTCTAAGTATATCAGGAGCAGACTGGCTAGTAAAGTGGGTTGCAAATATGGTATGTCCCTTGAAAATGTTTGGGTATACTGCTTGAATTTTTCCAGAGTTGCTATTAGAGGGGGCCTTGTATAGCCTGAATGGGTCCCAGCTGACAAGATTCCCTTACATAGCACTTGTATATCTCTGGGTTTTTCCTTAGGGCCAAAAAGGCCTGAATATAAGTAACTCTCATCCATTTTTTTCCTGTATTTTATACATATATATAATATATATATTATATATGTATATACTATATATAAGTCTAACTGTAGGATAGCATTATAGTTGAGGTTTTTATTTTCTGGCTGGATCTCATTGTCCCCAATTTTATATTGGGGCCAGGCTGTATTACAAAAGAAAATGAGCTTTTCTGTTTTAAAGAAACTAGAGAAAACTTATCCCAGTGATTAGAATGCACTAGAGAGGTGGGGTGACTCCGTGGGGATGGAGGAGGGTTCTCCATGGATCCTTCATGGAGAAACTGCTCTTGCAAGAGAGAAAAGCACTAACTTTAGGAGGTCCACTGGGGACTCCCATAAGACAGGACTCTTTTGAGGCATCCCTGTCCACCTAGTTCTGCTGACCCTGGCCAATGCTGGGGTAGCAACCCCCCAGCATGGCAGCCTGCTGTGCTTGTCCCAGTGTCCTGGGAGCTCCCTGTGTCCTGTCCTTGTGCCCATGGCACCCAGGGCAGCAACCTTCCTGAAGGTTTAGGTGATGTGTGGGATAAGCTCTTTCTTTTGTGGGAGATGTCCCCTGGACCTCAGCACCTCCTTCGCCCACATGCATACTGTCCAATGGGCATGGGGCTGGCTATGGGAAGAAGGTGTATGGCAGCATGAGGTGGAGGCATCATGCCTGTACTGAGAGGGAGCAGAAGTCCTGGTACTTCTATGAGAATTATTTTAGCCCTGTGGTGGGCCCCAGGCAGCAAGCACAAATCACAGTGTCAGTGGGGCACAGCCAAGTGTAAAGCCCTGGTGCCACTTCCCCACCTTAAGAGTTCAAGGTAGAGGTAGGAGTGGGTGCATAGCTTGGACCTGTGGTACACTGTGGAGGGGTCAGCCATATACTGGGACCCTGTGCTGTGGCAGGAGTTGAATGATGACCCCCATCCCATTGTGTGGCATGAAACTGTTCCCCTACCAACACTGGGGGTGCAGTCTACAGAGCACTTGTGGTAGAAGGGAACCCCCACAGGGGCCACAGATACTGCATGAGCTCTCTTACAGTCTATTTAAGGCTGCACTTTATTTCTTAAACCCATGGGGCAAATTTCCTATAGTTTGCAAACTTAGCTGCCTGTGAATGTGGCTGGGAACTTTTCTAACAAAGCCCTGTGCATATCTAACAGAGAGAAATGAAAACTCTAGTGGCAAAGTTTGGGAAGTGCCTGTAAATTCTTCCTTCCCCACCCCTTTCAACAGATAAAGACAGTAAAGTGAAGTGAGATAGAGGCAGGGAGAGGAGACAAGAATAGTTTGACATAAGTGGACCAATAATAAGCCTACAAGGGTGGCTGCTGGGAGGGAGCAGTGCCATGTTTTTAACTATGTACCTAGAGAACCTTGCATGGAAATTGTCTTGCAGTGGGTGATAGACCTATCAACTCTCTAATCCATTCCATGACCCACTCAGCATCACAGGAGAGAATTTTTCAGTGGTAAGCACCCTAGAGGCACTGAACTCTGTGCATGCTTGACTCCTGCCCACATTTTTATGGCAGTAGGTTAAAAAAAAAAAAAGTGACAGATGATAAGAAAGCATAAAAGAGAGAGAAAAAGTCAGCCAGCACCTCTCAAGTTCAAGGGAGGCAAGAGGCTTTGGCTTTCCAAACCTGATCTCCTGACTGTGGGGCCAAAGATGTTGGTAGATATAATCAGTTTCTAGGTGCTTGTCCTGTCCCAGAAAGAATTCAGATACAAGATGCAAAGGTTAAGAAAGTAAAGTGAGGATTTATTAAGGGATAGATAGTACACTCTCAAGTGGACAGTGGGCAGGCTCAGGTGAGTAGCTACCCTAGGTTTCTTTGGCAAGTTAGTTACATAAAGTGTAAAAATGAATGGGTAGAATATTCATTAGAGAGGGAAGGATTTTGGGGTCATATTCCTTGATTTTGATCTCAACTCCACCTCCCCAAAGGGAGGAGTGAATTTTGTCCTTATTTAGTCTGGATCAAAAGTGCCATGGCATTGGTGCATGATAGGTACCTCTAATATGTAAAGCTAATTTTATTGAAATGTGGGCATAATGAGCAAAAGTTACATTCAGACACTGGAAATTCCTACCTTTCCTAACTTTCATCCAGGCTGCTCATCACCCCAAAATTTGTGACCAATTATCTGCCTATAGGTTCCTACTTTTCTTTTTCTTCCTGGGGATCCCTGGTGCTTACATGATGTATGGTTTCCTGCATTTAGCTTGTGTCTCTCCTTTCTGCCCAAATCCTGCCATTTAGCCTGCAATCCCCTTTCTTTGCTCATATCTAGCTATCTGCCTGATCCAACATGTTGAGAAAAGTCTCAGAGGTGCAAAAACATTTTTGATCTAACAAAGAAAAATGTGATTTCTGCATGGAGAAATATTTTGCAATAGAAATTACATGGAAAAAAGCTGAAAATCAGGAAACTGCACAGTAAGTAGAGGAAATACTATATAATTCTATTTACTTATTTATTTACTTATGTATTTATTTATTTACTTATTTACTTACTCATTTACAATGTTTAAAGGTTACACTCCATTTAGTTTTTACAAAATATTGGCTATATTCCCCCTGCTGTACAATACATTCTTGTATAAATCTCTTTAAATGAAATACCTAAAAATACTAGGTAATAATGAGGAACATTGGAAAAAGTAGGCTAGGAATGCATTATCATTATAGGGTATCTCAAAAAACAGATTAAGATTTTTTTCTAAATATATTGGGAAATGATTAACATTTGGGAGTGGGAGAGAATAAAGAACAGTGTTTCTTATAATTCATTCAAAAGTGCTTTTAATATAAATTAGAATGGAAATGAAAAAAGACTAGAGATGTTGATAAATTTAGGTAGTATGACAAAATACCTGAACTGGTTAGTTATAACAAAGATAGAAAATCATGGAATAGATGCATTTGACAAATAAGTGAGAAGAAGAAAATAATTTTGTGTCTTCATGCCTTGAAAAATAAAAAAAGATGGAGATGTTAGAGCAGGCAGGTAGCTAGATATGAGCAGAAAAAGGAGAATGAAGGCTAAATGGCTGGAATTGGGCAAAAGGGAGGGTCATGGGTCAAATACAGGAAATTATACATCATGTAAACAACAGAGGTCCCTGGGCAGAGAAAGAAAAGCAAGAATCTCTGGACTGATACGCAGTCACATATTTTGGGGTGACAAGTGGCCTGAAGGCTGACAAAAAATAGGTGGGAAAAGGCAGAAATCTCCATGTCTGAATGTAACCTTTTGCTCATTATGCCCACATTTCAATAAAATTAGCCTTGTGGGTTAAAAGTACCTATCATGCCCCAATTTCATGACACTTTCAATCCAGACTAAATTAAGAACAAAAATCTCTCCTCCCTTTGGGGAGTTGGAGTTGGAGTTGGAGTGAAAATCTGGGAATATCACCCAAATCCTCCCCCCTCAATGAATATTTTGCCCATTCATCTTTACTGTCTATGTAGCCAAATTGCCAGTGAAATTCAGGGCAGCTGCTCGCCTAAGCCTGTCTGTTCTCCTCTTGAGAGTGTACTCTGTACCCCTTAATAAATCCCCACTTTATTTTTTTTAACTTTCCTGTCTTGTATCTGAATTCTTTCTGTAATAAGATAAAAAGTTAATCACCAGCAACATGGACACACGTGTAAGAAAATAGAAAGAAAGGCAAGTTTAGTTTGGTTAAGTACTGACCTAAAGATGTTAGTAGACCATCCAAAAGAGATGATTAACAAAGACTTGGAAATGTGCTAAGATATTGTGACTCCATTAATGTGTGAGTTCCTAATGGGCATGTACTTTTTTTGTATTTTAAACAGCAATCACAAAGCCTCAAAGTGATATGTGCCTAATATGTCTTTTACAGAATAGATTTTAGATGGCTCCCAATTGACAAGTACACATTACAACTGCTTCCTGTGTATATTCTGCATATTTCTAATTTAGCATCTGTAGTATTGCAGTCATATATTTAAACAACTATCTCTTCCTACTAAGCTATACATAATTTGAAGGTAGATGACTTGTCTGAGTATTATTTTTCTTGCACATAATTTAATGCTTAACACATAGAACATATAATTCTTGGTGAATAAATAAATGAATGATTATCACATCAGAAAAAGACCTGTGATCTTATAGTAAACTTGACCTGGGGGACTGCAGCACAATAATTAGTATTGCTGTGTATTGTCACTATACAAAATGCTCAAATTCTTTGGTATGTGCTTAAGTAGATAAAATTCATTAGTCCTAGCTTTTGTTCCCATTCTTTGTTGTATCATAAACAAGATTATTATAATTAAAAATGACTAGTGATTTTCTGACCATTCTTAATTAGAATTTTAACTATGTAAAATTCTTATTTTACATAAGAATCTGATTTCTTTATCCACCATTAGCTTTGAGATCTATGCTATTAAGTAAGATTGCTCAGTTGCAGTTTCCTTATTATAAATGTTTTATTTTCCAAATTACTGTTTGGAATTTGTGTATATAATTGTGTAATAGAAAGCCTCAATACTAAAAGGATTAATTCATCCAATATAAACTTTATTTTTACTTCACCTAACTGAAAATAAAGCTAAAAGCACATTTAAAGTGTTATTAATCTTTGTCAATTCACTAAACCTTTTTAAATCTCATTGAGAAAAGCATTAGTTGTTTCCTCTTCTCTTGGCTTATCAGAAACTTTTGAGTTCTTCACAGAAGTAGTAACAATAGAAAGAAAAAATTCCAGTAACATATCAGAATCATCTTCTCCAGATGGCAGTGGCTCTATTAACAGCATGGAAGCAAGCTTAAGCACCCAGCTTGCATCCAAATCTAGTACAAAGATACTCTAAGATAATATCTAAGTTGGGTCATCAATTAAATTCACTCTAAGGGGCTATTAAGGTTTAATATATTGTCAGTTCAGCTAAATTATAGTCCTAAACAAAATAGGCTTCATTTGTCTTCTGTCTGTAGCTCCCCCTGTTGGCATTATCATGCTGTTTACCCATAGCAGATGGAATAATACCCAAGAGCAATGGCAAATAACCCATCATCTACAAGGTCAGGTCATCTTCATATTTCTATCCAGATGCTTATGTATTCCAAATTGTTGTGCCTCTCTCACAATTGAAATGCACTGATAATAAATACATTCAGGGAAAGCATTGCCTCATTTAGAAGCCAGGCAAATTCTCTATCAACATTTCTTATTTTTCAGGTCATCTCTTAATATAAATTTTCACAAAACACGTGTGCAATTTTCAAAAAAGAAATTTTTTGAAAGATATTAGGGATAAAGTTTAACGTTGTTGAATGAAACCCTTTTTTTTAAGGTAAATTTGAAAAGTGAAACCAGGGTTCACTAACATATGAAATGATGCTTAAATTGTTAGACGTATATGAAATGCAAGATATTAAAGTTTGTTCTTCACCATGGCAATCTACTAGATACTTAAAAATTCATTGACAAACCTCAGCCCTCAGAATCTGAACATTTCATACAGTTCATAATTCAAGGATAATTAAAATATAATTCCTTTCTTAATTCATATCTGTCAAAGAACACTAAAAACACATAATTCACAATCAGAGCAATAATTCTGATTAGATGCATGTCTTTTCTTCCCAATTTTATCATAAATCAAGCCTTAAAGAACTCCAGTTTACCAATTGCTTTCATCAAATATTTCTATTCTCAAGCATACTTTTCAAAATTTTGTGGAAATTGTATCTTTGGAAAAAGTAGTTTTACACCCCTCTTACCCATTTAGAAATTACTTATTCACTCCGATTTTTTTTTCCATTAAGACTGGTGGTGTAAATGGCTTGCAGTTATAACATTCTATTTGTTGGAAAAATAGACAAATATTAACAAAATTCTTCCGTAAGGAATATATAGAATTCATCACTTTTGCCATATTTTCAAGAACTTTAAGGACAAAGCAGTTACTACATTATTACTATTCCCTGCCTTTGCCTAGGAGAATATTATAAGATATAAAAAGAAGAATATCTGCAGAAATTTTAATTGCTAAAAAGATGGAAATTTAAACAACTGAAAAAATCTATATACTTAAAATTTTTCTATGCAATGATACATGTCACTCCATTATGAATGTTTAGGTGCTTAATTACCCAGATTTTTTCCATTTCCTAAAATACGATGAATCATTTACATTTCATACTCAATTAATTCAGGGGCCTCAGTTACTATTAGTAAACTAATACATAAATGCACTAAATTTGATATACTAATGTCAAAGTAAATTTGATGAAATAAACACTCATTTGCTTACTACAATTATTCTTTTTTTAAACATTTTTAATGAGTTATAGTCATTTTACGATGTTGTGTCAAATTCCAATTTAGAGCATATTTTTCAGTTATACATGAACATACACATATTCATTGTCACATAATTGTTCACTGTGAGCTACCACAAGATCTTGTATATATTTCCCTGTGCTATACAGTATAATCTTGTTTATCTATTCTACAATTTTGAAATACCAGTCTGTCCCTTCCAACAGCCCACATCCTTGGCAACCACAAGTTTGTATTCTATGTCTATGAGTCTGTTTCTGTTTTGTGTTTATGTTTTGTATTGTTTTTTTGTTTTTTGTTTTTTTTTTTACATTCCACATATGAGCGATCTCATATATGATATTTTTTCTTTCTCTTGCTGGCTTACTTCACTTAGAATGACATTATCTAAGAGCATCCATGTTGCTGCAAATGGCATTATGTTGTAATTTTTATGGGTGAGTAGTATTCCATTGTATAAATATACCACCTCTTCTTTATCCAGTCGTCTGTTGATGGACAATAGGCTGTTCCCATGCCTTGGCTATTGTAAATAGTTCTGCTATGAATATTGGGGTACAAGTGTCATTTTTAAGTAGGGTTCCTTCTGGATATAAGGCCAGGAGAGGGACTTCTGGGTCATAAGATATATCTATTCCTAGTCTTTTGAGGAATTTCCGTACTGTTTTCCACAGTGGCTGCACCAAACTGCATTCCCACCACAGTGAAAGAGGTTTCCCCTTTCTCCACAGCCTCCCCAGCATTAGTCATTTATGGATTTTTGAAAGATGGTCATTCTGACTGGTGTGCAGTGATACCTCATTGTAGTTTTGATTTGAATTCTACAATAATTAGCAATATTGAGCATTTTTTCATGTGCCTATTGATAATTTCTATGTCTTCCTTGGAGAATTGCTTGTTTAAATGTTTTGCCCATTTTTGGATTGGGTTGTTTGGTTGTTTCTTATTAAGTCTTATGAGCTGCTTATATATTCTGGAGATCAATCCTTTGTCAGTTTCATTCACAAAAATTTTCTCCCATTCTGTAGGTTGTCTTTTTGTTTTACCTATGGTTTCCTTTACTGTGCAGAAGTTTCTAAGTTTAATTAGATCCCATTGGTTTATTGCTTTTATTTCTATTTCTTGAGTAGACTGTTCTAGGAGAAAATTTTTGAGGTGTATGTCAGATACTGTTTCGCCTATATTTTCTTCAAAGAGGTTTATTGTATCTTGTCCTATGTTTAAGCCTTTGATCCACTTTGAGTTGGTTTTTGTGTATGATGTAAGGGATTGTTCTAGCTTTATTGATTCACATGCTGCTGTCCAGTTTTCCCAACACCCTTTGCTGAAGAGACTGTCTTGATTCCATTGTTTACTCTTGCCTCCTTTGTCAAAGATTAGTTGACCAAAAGTTTGTAGGTTCATTTCTGGGCTCTCTTTTCTATTCCATTGGTCTATATGTCTGTTTTTGTACCAGTACCATGCTGTCTTGATGACTGTAGCTCTACAGTATTGTCTAAAGTCTGGGAGAGTTATTCTTCCAGCTTCCTTCCTTTTCTTCAATAATACTTTGGCAATTCTAGGTCTTTGATGATTCCATATAAATTTTGTTATGATTTGCTCTAGTTCTGTAAAGTATGTCCTGGGTAATTTGATAGGGATTGCATTAAATCTGCAGATTGCCTTGGGCAGTGTGATCATTTTAACAATATTGATTCTTCCAATCCAAGAGCATGGAATATCATTCCTTTTTTTTAAGTCTTCTTTAATTTCCTTCATCAATGGCTTGTAGTTTTATGTGTATAATTCTTTCACCTCCTTGGTTAGATTTATTCATAGGTATTTTATTAATTTGGGTGCTATTTTAAAAAGGATTGCTTCTCTACTTTCTTTTTCTATTGATTCCTCGTTAGTGGAAAAAAAAAGCAACACATTTTTGAACGTTGAATTTGTAACCTGCTACCTTGCTGAATACTTCGATCAGCTCTAGTAGTTTTTGAGTGGACCTTTTAGGGTTATCTATATATAGTAACATGTGGTTGGCATATAGTGACACTTTTACCTCTTCTTTTCCAACTTGGATCCCTTTTATTCTCTTGCTTGATTGCTGTGGCTACGACTTCCAAGACTATGTTGAATAGGAGTGGTGATAGTGGGCATCCTTGTCTTGTCCCAGATTTTAGTGGGAAGCTTTTGAGTTTTCACTGTTGAGTAATATGCTGGATGTAGGTTTGTCATATATAGCTTTTATTATGTTGAGATATGTTCCTTCTATACACACTTTGGCGAGAGTTTTTATCATAAATGGGTGTTGAATTTTATCAAATGATTTTTCTGCATTGATTGAGATGATCATGTGGTTTTTGTCCTTTCTCTTGTTGATGTGATGTACTACATTGATTGATTTGCATATGTTGAGCCACACTTGTGTCCCTGGGATGAACACTTCTTGGTCATGATGTATAATCTTTTTTATGTGTTGTTGAATTCTATTTGCTAATATTTTGATGAGGATTATGGTGTCTATGTTCATCAGTGCTATTGGCCTATAATTCTCTTTTTTGGTAGTGTGTTTGCCTGGTTTTGGTATCAGGGTGATGGTGGCTTCATAGAATGAGTTTGGGAGTATTCCCTCCTTTCCAATATTCTGGGAGAGTTTGAGAAGGACTGGTATGAGTTCCTGTTTTTATGTTTGGTAGAATTACCCAGTGAAGCCATCTGGTCCTGGACTTTTATTTGTAGGGAAGTTTTTTATTGCTATTTCAATTTCATTTCTAGTGATCGGTTTGTTCAAGTGGTCAGTTTCTTCTTGATTCAGTCTTGGTGGACTGCATGTTTCCCAAAATTGTCTATCTCCTCTAGGTTGTCCAGTTTGGTTCCATATAGTTTTTCATAATACTGTCATATGATATTCTGTATTTCTATTTTGTTTGTTGTAATTTCTCCATTTTCCTTTCTTATTCTGCTAATTTGTGCTCTGTCTTTTTTCTTCTTTTTGAGTTTGGCCAGAGGTTTGTCAATTTTATTTACTTTTTCAAAAAACCAGCTTTTGGTTTGATTGATTTTTCTATGGTTTTTTAAAACTCTATTTTATTTATTTCCCCCCTAATCTTTATTATTTCCTTCCTTCTGCTGCCTTTTGTGTTTTTTTGTTCTCCTTTTTCTAGTTGTTTCAGCCTTTGGGTTAAATTGTTTATTTGAGATTGTTCTTTTTTGAGGAAGGCCTGTATCACTATATACTTCCCTCTTAGCACTGCCTTTGCTGTGTCCCATAAATTTTGTCTCGTTGTGCTTTCATTTTCATTTGTCTCAAGGTATCTTTTAATTTCAGCTTTGATTTCCTCATTGATCTATTGGTTTTTTAATAGCATGTTGTTTAATCTCCAAGCTTTCCTTTTTTTTTCTCCTTTGTTTCTCTGTTGTTGATTTCTAGTTTCATTGCATTGTGGCCAGTAAAGATGCTTGAGATAATTCCTATCTTCTTAAAATTGTTGAGGTTTCTTTTGTGCCCAAGTACATGATCAATCCTAGAAAATATTCCATGTGCACATGAAAAGAATATATATCCTATTTTTAGGGGGATACTAATCTGAAAATATACACCAAATCTAATTTTTCTATTGTATTATTTAATTTCTCTGTTGCCTTATTTATTTTCTGTCAGTAAGATCTGTCTACTGATGTTAAAATCTCCAGCTTTGATTGTGTTCCCATTAATATCCCCCTTTATCTATGTTAGTAATTGTTTTATGTATTTAGTTGCTCCTATATTGGGTGCATATATATTAATGAGTGTAATACCCTCATCTTGTATCACTCCTTTAATAATTATAAAATGTCCTTCTTTATCTTTATGGCCTTTGTTTAAAAGTCTATTTTGTCTGAAATCAGTACTGCAACACCTGCTTTTTTGGCTTTTCCATTTGCATGGAATATCCTTTTCCATCCTTTCACTCTCAATCTATATGTGTCTTTCTCCCTAAAGTGGGTCTCTTATATGCAGCATATTGTAAGTTCTTGCTTTATTATCCAGTCTGCTACTCTATGTCTTGTGACTGGAGCATTTAGTCCATTAACATTTACAGTAATTAATGATAAATGTGTGTTTATTGATATTTTGAACTTCTCTTTGCAGTTGATTTGGTATTTCCTCTTTGTTCCTTTCTTCTTCCTTTTGTGGTTTGGTAATTTTCCTTTGTATTATCATGGATTTTATTTAGATTTTGTGACTCCTTTGTAAGTTTTTGGCATGTGGTTACCCTTTTATGTATGTCTATTTGCCCATTACTATATCTTGAATCCATCCTACCGAAAACAAAAAATTTAAAACAGAAACAAAACCAATACTGTATGTTTTCTTGCTTACCTCTCCCACACTTAATGATTTCATTTTTTTTTATGATTTAGTGTTTATTTTATTTGTAATTCATGAGTTACCACCTTTCCAGTTACGAGTTTCTCATTTCTGTAGCATCATGCTGCTTTTCTATTTATAGTAGACTGTTCAATATTTCTTTTAGTATGTGTTTAGTATTGCTAAACTCTTGTAGTTTTTGTTTTTGGTTTTTTTTGTTTTTTTTTTTGTCTGTGAAATTCTTTATCTCCTTCTGTCTGAAAGGATAGCTTTGCTGGATAAAGTATCCGTGGCTACATCTTTTTTTTTTTTTTTTTTTCATTCAGGACTTTGAATATAACTTGCCATTCCCTTCTGGCCTGTAGTGTTTGCATAGACAAATCAGCTGAAAGCCTTATGGGGGTTCCCTTGTAACTTACTCTTTGCTTTTCTCTTGCTTCTTTTAGAGTCATTTCTTTATCCTTGATTCTGGCCATCTTGATTATGATATGTCTTGGTGTGGGTCTATTTGGGTTCTTCCTGTTTGGGACCCTCTGAGCTTCCTGTACTTGGATATCTGTTTCCTTCTTTATGTTTGGGAAGTTTTCAATCATGATTTCTTTAAAAACCTTTTCAATCCCCTTTGATCTTTCTTCCCCTTCTGAGACCCCTATTATGCGAAGATTGGCACGCTTTATATTATCCCATAGGTCCCTTATGCTATTTTCATTTGTTTCTATTGTAGCTCTTCTGATTGGGTGCTTTCTATTGTCCTGTCTTCTAGGTCACTAATTCATTCCTCTGCATTATCTAGTCAGTTTTGCACAGCTTTTAGATCATTCCTCATTTCAGTCAATGCGTTTACCCATTCTACTTGGCTTTTCTTTATAGCTTTAATTTCATTTTTGACATATTTTATATCTCTAAACACTATCTCTTTTAGTTCCTTCAGCACTTTGATCACTCTTTTTTTGAAATCTTGATGTAGTAGGCTATCAATGTCTATTTCATTGATGTTCTTTCAGGGGATTTCTCTTGTTCTTTTAATTGGGAATGGTTTCTCTGCTTCTTCATTTTGCTCATACCTCTCTGGCACTGTGGCTTATGGAGTATCAGTTATTTTTTGTGGCCCTTAATGAAATTTATTTATTTATCTATCTAATGCCTATGTAGGAATAAAATTTAAAAAATAAAAAAAGGAGAGAGAGAGAGAAGGAGAATTTTAATAGAAGGGAGAAAAAAAGCTTTGAAATCAGTGTATAATCAATTATACAAGTGCAATTTGAATCAGACTAGCATTCAAGTTGAGATGTCTTTTTAAAAAAAAAGTCAAAAAAAAAGGAAAAAGGATCCTAAAACTATATTTGAAACCTATTTATAACTAATAACAGGAGATCAAAACCAAAAGAAATGAAAATGAAATCAGGTGGATTCAAAAAATAATAATAATAATTTAACTACTTTAAAAGAAAAATTTAAAAGTACTATAGCTAAAAGCATATACAATTTTTTAGAAAGTAGAAATTAAAAAGGTAATAGAAAATAGAACAGAGAAAAAAGATAAAATAAAGAGAAAATTTTAAGAGAAAGGGGGAGAAAAAGGTTTGAAAACAGTGTATAGTCAATTATAGAAGAGCAATTTGAATCAGACTGGCATTCGAGTTGACACCTCTTTTTAAAAACCCATAAAAAAAGAGGGAAAATGATCAAAAATGATATTTGAAACCTATTTATAATCAATAACTGGAGATAAAACCCAAAAGAAGTGAAAATGTAATCAGGTGGATTTTTAAATAAATAACTACTCTAAGAGAAAAATTTAAAAGGAATTAAAACTAGAAGCATATACAATTGTTTAGAAAGTTGAAATTAAAAAGGTAATAAAAATATAACAGATAAAAAATGATATGATAAAGAGAGAATTTTGTAAAGGGGAGGGAAAAAAAAGGTTTGAAAACAGTGTATAATGAATAATTGAAGAGTAAGTTGAAGCAGAATAGCAATCAGGTTGAGACATCTCTTAAAAAGCTTTATAATAGGAGAAAAGAGGAAAAATATATTTGAAACCTGTGTGTAATCAATAACAGGAGATCAAAACCAAGAAAAAAATGACATGATGTGGATTTTTAAAAATAACAATAACATTATTTCAAAAAATTTAAAGGGATTAAATCTGAGAGGATATATAATTGTTTAAAAAGTAAAAATTAATAAGGTAATAGAAAATACAACAGGTTAAAACAAGTTAAAAAGAAAAACATAAAGGGGGGAGGGGGTGTTCTCCTGGAGACTGTGTTCTCTTAATGAGAAGTCTTTCTGTCTTCACCCTGTTCCACAAGCTCGGCTTCCTGTTTCCAGAGTCCCTCCGTTGGCGCCCTAGTCTGTGCTGTTCCCAGTGCCTGTTGGCAAGCAGATTGCGCCCCCTCCCTGCTGGAAAGGCGGGGGGACACCCGCCATCTCCTGGCGCCAGTTGCTCCTTGGCTCTGTGCTGCTGTGCTTTGGGAGAGGGTGAGTTATGAACGTCCTACTACTCCACCATCATGGCCTCTTCTCTTCTTATATATTCTAACAAAAACGATAAGATTACAAAATATGTTCAAAGTATCAAATAAGTCAATTTCAATTGAGAAAAGTTTAAATATTACAAAATGTTAAGAATAATTCTACCCAGTTCATTGAAAACTTAAAAATGAGAAAAATACATGTTTCTCTTATAAGCTTTGGAAAGGGTAGCATTCAAATCTTAACACAAAATCTTCCAATGTAAACTCATTTATTTTTATATATTCTTTTTTATGTTTTATGAAACTATGATATTTCTTACTTGAGTGAGATAGAGTGAAGAAATTCCTAGAGCCTTTGGTTTTTGGATTGCTGTTGCTCTCAGCCTTCCTCATATCCCTGTGACTTCCCTCTGTTTTTAGTACTTAGCTATAGTGGACATCTCAGTGCATATTGACTTGTACAGTAAAGCGAATCTGTTTTTGTTTGTTTGTTTCTTTGTTTGTTTGTTTCAAGGCTGCTCTCCAAAGTTATACAAGAGCTTGATCAGCATACATAGTTGGGAAAAGAGTTGAAGTCTCTGAAGGGATCTTTAATAAAGGAGAGATAAGAGATGGTGGATAAATATTTCTGCTTTCTGTAGATAAATAAAAAGAATGGACTTTCTGGAAAATCTCTATAAAAGAATTGCAACACCAACTACTAAGAATCTAGAGCAAAACCATGCCTTTTACAACAAAAGAATATTTAAAAATTTATAACAGTTCTGAGTCAATAGTAGAGGCAACACCTTCCTGTGGGATATCAATTGATTATGGTATTGTAGCTGTCAAAAATGGACTGTGTAAGTATTTTCTAATCTGCTGAATCATAACTGGCAGGCAAACATTTCAGCAACACATTGTTCCCTAGAAATGATGCATGCGGGATTGAAGCCAAAATTGAAGGACAGAAGATGTAAGTTATCTCAATGACTAGACTAAACCCTTTGCAACATGGCTTTGTTACACTTTCCTCTATCCCTTATTTCATTCCTTTGGTCTCATGGCTACACAATAGACTAACCAAGAAAACAATTTTGGAAGAGGCTACAGTTTCTACTTTGGCAGTTGATCTTGAAGAATTGATTACTAGATATTATTTCCTCTTTTATCACCCATTCTAGATTTGGATGGCTGATGATTAGGGAAATCTAAATTGGAGAGTGAAGGAAAATAATAATGAACATAAATTACAGTTTCAAAAGCAGTTGCAGAAGAGGGATCTAACTTGTTTTTCTAGTCTTTTGGTATTGATATTCTATATTTAGAAATTGCAGGTAGACAAAAACTGGAAAAATTAATGGCAGAGTTAATTAATAGTGGGTCATGAGGCCATCTGCACAATGCAAGAGAAAAACTCTAGTAGATGCTTTGGTAATCTATTCATCTTTTTGATCCACCTCTCATTTCACCCACAGATGTGGAGAACTCTATGTACACTGAAAAGTGATAATTCAAGCACTCTTAGAATGAATCTCAAGTTTTCTGTCCTAAAGTTCTATTTTGAAGCCCAAGATGCTGCTCAGTTTGAGCAAGTCTAACTCAGAAACTTGGCAAAGTTAACTCCAGGTGTGATCTTCAAAAAATAGAGGAGAGAAACAAAGGTTTATATGCTCTAGCCTTTCATCCTTGGGAAGAAAAAATCAGGAAGGAAGTTGACACATATATCAGAGGCCCTATGAAAATGATCTTCATAACACCTAATTTATTATTCTCTATCATGGCCTCACCTTGCTTGTTCTGTTTTCACACTCCTTTATTTTATTCTACCTCACAAACCAAATTCATGCCTCCAGGAATTTTTCTATTTTCCAAATAGTAATAGTTATAATAATTATAATAATAGCTAGTTATGTATTATCCTGATCCTGATTTTCACTAGTATTTTATTCTTGCCTGGAGAAATTTGAAAGGCTAGTAATAAATAGCTGCCTTAAATATGTAACTCTGTTTATCTCTAGTATTTTATAAACAGCCCGAGCTCACTGAAGAGATTATGCTTAATAACTTAGATGGAGTGGAGTAAGCAAAAATGCCTTTATGATACTAATGGAGTAGAGGTTTTGAACCCCAATTTTCAGTGGATCTTATGAAGGATGGAGTTGAGTGCTGCTTCATAGCAATGCACAACAGCTTTGATATGACCTCAGAGAAGGTATCTGCCTGGCACAGCTAGGCACAGGTGTTTGCACCCAGCAAAGTTCCCCATTGTCCACATGTAAGCAGAGAATTGATCAATACCAAAGAAATACAGAGTTTAAACAAACTTGAATTTTGGCAGTAATCATATTTGATAAGTTGAAATTGCTTATACTAATTAAGCATCACATAATCATTCCATTTTCTAGAAAGGAAATGGAGAGTGGCTTCAATGATCAATAATATGCATTTATCTCATAGTATTGGGTGTTGGTGCTCTTAATTAGGATCATATTTTAAGGATAATAAACCTGATTTTCTATATTGGGAGCCACTGTGCTTAATACTTGGATTAATCTATTTAGATTTCAGATAGTCTTACAAGGTTGTTGTTATTGATGTTTTGTGTGTGCCAAGCATTTTTCTAGATCACTATCATTAATTAAGATCATCAAAGGAAAAGATTTCCAATTCCACCTGAAAATGAAATTAAAAACATTGTTGAAAACTTTAAATATGAAGTAACCTGTTTTTAGAATTTATATGTTTGATATGTTTATATTGGATTTTATAAATTCTAAGATTTTTATTTTTCATATTTAAATATCTGTAAAATTAATATGTCCAGCAATTAATGACTTACAGTACATTGTCAACAGTTCATTCTTCTTAATAGTTTCATTCCTAATGGTTCATAAAATACCAGTTTGTCTTATAATTGAGGTGGATTAAATTGGATAAAATAGAAATTAGACATTTTAAGTTTCTTTAACGTGTGCTATATTCCAGAGTTTTACATCAGTCATTAAAAGGCACATTTCAGAGTATCAACTTATTCTATGAAATCTGTCCAGGACGTGTTAGTGTACACTGAATAGTTGCCTGCCACATTGTTTGAGTTACCACAAGTGAAGATTACCTTTTTTCACTAAAAACATTTAATTGATTTTCAGAATCAGAGTAATACATTAGCTTTCTAAGGTAGCTTAATTGCAGGGTGTAACTCACAGGCAAATCATTCAGAAATAAAGGAGGGTGTTCTCACGCTTTCTATTGGCAAAGCAGAAATGGACAGTAAACAAGAGAACCTTGTGAAACAGTGTTATAAAGGATTAGCCCAAAGACAGTTTCCTCTCAGTGAAACAATTTTAAAGTGGAAATATTCTACTTCTTTGTAATACTCAGTCACTTACTTGTCACATATTTTACTTGCATTTTTAGAATAAAATCAATATATTAGTAAATATATTATGAAACTGCAACATTTTAAATTACCTCACAAAATTGTAAAAGGTAAGGAGGTTTTTAAAGATAACTATCAGAATTAGTTAGAGCAAGTGGGTGCAACTTACATCTTCTTATTCAGTTCAGGCATATTTGGCCACAGATAGATACCCAGTGATATTTAATGTTTCATAATTCTATTATTAGGTTTCTACATTTCTTCTTATTTATTATAGAAGCAGTCAATTCTGGAATTGTTAATATTGTACCACAGAAGCTTTTTCTATAAGGCAGATAATTATACTTTTCTAAGCTAATATTAAACTCAGGTATCCTAAGCTCCCCCAGAAAGCAATGAAAAATGTTCATGGCTATGATGTAGGAGAGAAAAATGAGTATGTGCAGTAGCATAGGAGAATAAAAATATATGGTTAGATAAAAATAATCTGATAAAATCAAGTTAAAGTTAAATGAGTAGTCAGGGCAAATGGAGAAGATAGAAAATAGAATAAAATAAAAATAGATAAAAACAGGAAAATTGCCTAGGAGGTACATAAAAATACATAATAATAAATAGAAACAATAACCTAATATTCAGTGATTTCAATATAAAAGGGGCAATTGTCAGCATGCTAAGTGGGAGAAATGCAAAATGTTAGGAGAAAAAAACAAGGTAAAGTCAATTTAAAAAATGGAGGAAAAGACAGAGGCAGAATATATAAATTAAGAAGATGGAAACTGATAAATGAAGAACAAGTAGCAGATGAACAAAAGAAAAAAGAGAGACCTTATCACTAAAAAGGAAGAAAGTAAAAGAGAGATAAGGACACAAGAAAGAACAAACTGAAAGAAATAAATCCCACAAGATATGTGACTCTTGTCAGTTATATGTGGGAGAAATGTTTCATTTCAGAGACCAGGAAAGGAAAGCTTGATAGATCAAAGCTAAATGACCCTACCAAGAGTTTAAATTTTATAAGTAATATATTGATAATAAAAAGGATAGTGAAATAAAAATATTCATTTATGATTAAGCCAAGGGTCATTTTAGTGCTTCTATATAGCAATGCATTTTCAGAAAAAAAATCAGTATATTAAAAATAAAATTTCAGATAGCATATGAGGAAATTCATAAAATAACTTTGCTGTATTACATAGTACAGTTTTGAGATAAGAAATTTGTTGTAAGATGTAAATTTACTTTCTTGAATCTCTCTGGATTTATTGTGTCAACATTTAACACATATTACCTACTATAAATCCATAGGCTATGGTACTGCCTTTCTCACCAAAGAGAAAAGAGAAAATCCAAAGTATGTACATTGACTCACTCATTCTTTCATTCATTTATTCATTTACTCACAATCCTAGTTTATTCCTATCATAATGTTAGTCTCTGAAAGCTTAGAAATAGTCACAGTTCTTGTCCTTTAAATCTATGAAGTAAAAAACAAAAGGAGAAAGAGAAAAGTCAAGATCATTAGATAGAATGATAAATGCTATAACTGATATATGTACAAAGTACTATGTTGAGAAGAAAGTGTTCCACAGGAAGAAATTGCTTTTTTTATACTATTTGCATTTTTATTTTTATGTAATATAGTCAATTTACAATGTGTTAATTTCTGGTGTACAGCATGATTCAGTTATATATATTATATATATTCCTTTTCATATTCTTTTTTCATAATAGGCTATTACAATGTATTGAATATAGTCCCCTGTGGTATAAAGTAGGAACCTGCTATTTATTTTACATACAGTATTTAGTATCTGCAAATCCTAAACTCCTAATTTATCCCTCTACCCTCTTCCCCCTCAGGTAACCACAATTTATTTTCTATGTCTTTGAGTCTGTTTCTGTTTTGTAAATAAGATTTTGTTTAACATTTTTTTTAAATTCCACATATATGTGATATAATACGGTATTTTTTTGTTTTTCTGGATTACTTTACTTAGAAGGATGATCTCCAGTTCTATATATGTTACTGCAAATATGCATGTTTTTATGGCTGAGTAGTAGTCCATTGCATGTATAAATACATATTCCATACATACAAAGGAATACGGAATAATGAGATATACACACACACAAAAATATAGATAGATAGATAGGTAGATAGATAGATAGATAGATAGATAGATAGATATAGATAGATATTTAGGTCGCTTCCATGTCTTGGCTATTGTAAATAGTGCTGCTATGAACATTGGGGCGCATGAATCTTTCAAAATCAAGATTCCTCCTGATATACACACTGGAATGGGATTGCTGGATCATAGAGTAAGTTTAGTTTTAGTTTTAAAAGGAATTACCAAACTGTTTTCTATAATGGCTGCACCAAATTACAAACAGTGTAAGAGGGTTCCCTTTTCTCATAACTTCCCCCTTATTCATTTATTACTGGTGAACTTCTTAATGATGCCATTCTGACTGGTGTGAGGTAATACCTTATTGTAGTTTTGGTTTGCATTTTATCTAATAGTGATATTGAGCATTTTTTCATGTGCCTATTGAGCATTTTTATATCTTCACTAGAGAAATTTTTGTTTAGGTCTTTGACCCATTTTTGATTAGTTTTTAAAAAATTTTTGTTGTTGTTGTTATTATTAAGTTCTATGAGCTGTTTGTATCTTTTGGAAATTAATTACATCATTTGCAAATATTTTCTCCCATTCTGTAGGTTGTCTTCTTGTTTTGTTGATAGTTTCCTTGCTGTTCAAAAGTTTATAAGTTTAATTCAGGCCAATTTCTTTAGTTTTGCTTTTATTTCTGTTACCTTGGTAGACTGCTTTGGGAGAACACTGCTAAAACTTATTTTAGAGAATATTCTGCCTACATTTTCTTCTAGGAGGTATGTAGTGTCTTGTCTTATATTTAAGTCTTTAAGCCATTTTGAGTTTATTTTCATGTATGGTGTGAGGGACTATTTTAACTTCACTGAGTTACATGCAGCTGTCCAACTATCCCAAAACCACTTGTCAAAGAAGCTATCTTTTCTCTATTGTATATTCTTTCCTTCTTTGTAAAAGATTAATTGACTATAGGCATTTGGTTTTATTTCTGGGCTCTCTATTCTGTTGATCCATATGTCTGTTTTTGTGCCAATACCATACCATTTTGATTACTGTAGCTCTATATTATTGTCTGAAGCCTGGGGGGGTTATACCTCCAACTTTATTCTTTTTCTTTAGTATTACTTTGGTGATTTGGGGTCTTCTGTGATTCCAAATAAATTTTAGAGTTATTTGTTCTAGTTCTTTGAAAAATATCCTGAGTAATTTGATGGAGATTGCATCAAATCTGTTGATTGCTTTTGGTAGTGTGGTCATTTTAACAATATTAATTTTTCTCATCCAAGAGTATGAGAAATCTTTCCATTTCTTTAAATAATCTTTAATTTCCTTAATCACTGTTTATTGTTCTCAGTTTAGAAGTATTTCACTTATTTGGTCAGAACAGGATAAATTTTCAAGATAAGAATAGGAGGAGATAATCAGTGCAGGACTAAGTGGGCAACTAAAAAAGGATAAATCTCATTCTACTTACATTTCAAAGAAACTCAAATTTAGAATTTTTTATGGGTCTTTAAGAAATCCTGTACTTTATTTTTTCTTTTTTATGTTATATTTATCATAGTTTTCAAACATTTAATTAAAAAATAAAGTAGCCTGTAAAAATGATGGTGCTTTTTTTTTTAAGAAGAAAAAAGTGTACAATTTAGAAGAAAAATACTTAAAGTAGACAAATGTCACCTTTCTCCTCATTAACACATGACTGTGTGTATAAACAGAAATATGATTCATAACCCTCAGATATACAAAATAATCACATGCATGCATTTATTTTCTGAAATTTTTATGGAGTTTTTTTTGGACTCTGAGAACAGAAAAATTATCAGGTTACCCCCAGGATCAAAGATTATTATAAAGATACACATACAATTTGGAAGCATGGAAACACTTTCTGGTGATAAAAAGTAATCCCTCTTGGTATGAAACTGGTGAATGTGTTATGTTACATCTCAAAAGGGACTTTGTGGATACAATTTAAGATTTCAGACCTTAAAATTGGAAGATTATTCTGGGTTATCAAGTTGGACCCAATCAAACTTCTAAATGATCCATTCTTTCTAGCATAGTATTGGAAGTTCTAGCCACAGAAATAATCATACAAGAAAGAAAAATAAAATGCATGCAACAAATTTAAAGGGAAGAAGTAAAACTGTCACTATTGGCAAATAACATGGTAATTTATATAGAAAAATCTGAAGACTCCATCCAAAACCTATCAAAACTAATGAGTAAATTCAGTAAAGTTTCAGGACATAAGATTAATATAAAGAAGTCTGTTGCTTTTCTATACACTAATAATGAACTACCAGAATGAGAAAATAAGAAGAAATCCCATTTAAAATCAAAGACAATAAAATAACGGAATTAAATTAACTAAGGAGGAGAAAGACCTATACTCTCAAAACTATAAAATATTGATGAAGAAAATTGAAGATGATAGAAAGAGTTGAAAAGATATTCTGCACTCTTGGATTGGAAGTATTAATATTGTTAAAATGGCCATTCTACTCAAATCTATACATTTAATGCAATCACTATCAAAACATCCATGATATTTTTCACAGAACTAGAACAAATAATCTAAATTCATATGTAACCACAAAAACCCTGAATTCCCAAAACAATTTTGAGAAAAAAGAACAAAGCTGGAGGTATCACCTTCTGACATGAGACTATAGTACAAAGCTACAGTTATCAGAAGGGTATGGTACTTGCACAAAAACAGATGCCTAGAACAATGAAACAGAATAAAAAGACCAGAAATAATTCCACACTCTTATGGTCAATTAATCTATGACAAGGGAGGAAAGAATGGAGAAAAGATAGTTTCTTCAAAAAATAATGCTGGGAAAACTGGACGGCTACATGTAAAAGCATGAGATTAGAACATTTCCTCACATCATATGTAAAAATAACTCAAAATGGATTAAAGACCTAACTGTAAAACCTAAAACTATAAAACTAGAAGAGAACATAGGCAGAACACTCTTTGACATAAATCATAGTGATATCCTTTTGGATCTGTCTTCCAAGGCAAAAGAAATAAAAGAAAATAAATGAATAGGACCTAATTAAACTTAAAATCTTTTGCACAAAAAAGGAAATCATCAATGATATAAAAAGACAAATATAGAATGGGAGGAAATTATTGTAACTTATATGACCAACAAGGGTTAATGTCCAAAATGTGTAAATAGTTCATACAACTTAATATAAAAAAATAAAATAAACTAACCAATTAAAAAATGGGCAGGAGACATTTTCCAAAGAAGATATACAAATGGCTAACAGGCACACAAAAAGATGTTCAGCATTACTAATTACTAGAAAAATGAAAATCAAAAGAGCAGTGAGATATCACCTCACACCTGTCAGAATGACTATCACAAAAAACTCCACAATAGCAAATGTTGTCAAGGATGTGGAGAAAAGCGAATCCTTGTACACTGTTTGTTGGTATGTACATTGGTACAGCCACTATGGAAAACAATATGAAAGTTTCTTAAAAAATTAAAAATAGAAATGCCATATGATCCAGCAATTCCTCTCTTGGGTATATAACCAGAAAAAAAAAATGAGAAAAAAAAGAAAAGCTAATCCACAAAAGTACATGTACCCCAATGTTCACAACAGCGCTATTTACACTATTTACAACAGCCAAGATATGGATGCCACTCAAGTGTCTATCAACTGATGAATGCATAAAACATGTGGTCTATAAGTATGGAATATCATTTAGCCATAAAAAGAATGAAATTCTCCCCTTTGCAGCAATGTGGGTGGATTTGGAGGGCTTTATGCTAAGTGAAAATGAATCAGACAGAGAAAGACAAATACTATATGGTATCATTTATGTATGGAATCTTCAAAATGAAACAAGACAGAAACAGAAACAGATTCAAAAGGTATGGGAAAAAAACTAGTGGTTGCCAGTGGGGAGAGGGAAAGGGAGGCAAATTAGTGAATAGGATTGAGATACAAACTACTCTGTATAAAATAGATAAGCAATTAGAATATATTGTATAGCACAGGGTATTATAGACATTATCTTTTAATAACTCAGTAGAATATAATTACTAAAAGTACTGACTCACTATGCTGTACATCTGAAAGTCATATAATATTGTAAATCACCTATATTTCAAAAAATGTTTCATTTCTAAAGGTATATTATTGTCTCTACACACCAAGCTTTATTGCTATTACTGTTCCTCCAGAAGAGTTATTCCATTATGATGACAAATATTTTAAAGTACATCTGAGTTAGACTGGATTGGATCTTTTTTAGTAGCAACCAAAAAAATTCAACTAATAAAGTGATGCTTATTGAATATAGTCATTTATTTCTTGTGATGAGGACTCTTATGACCTACTCTCTTAGTAACTTTCAAATAGTCAATGCAGTAATTATTAGCTATTAGACTGTGCTTTACATCATATCCCTATGACTTAGTTTATAACTAGAAATTTGTATTTTTTGGCCCCTTTCACCCACCACCTTGAGAGTTTTTTATATGTGCTAAATTTGAAATGAGAGTTGAAATAAAATAATTGATTTATGTGTTAAAATAATGAATTATTTTTCTGAGACAAATGACTTCTCTCTGTATCTCTAAGGAAGTTATGAGAAAAGATGCATTTCAAATATAGAAAGATTCAAGCATCAATCTTTATATTAACACTTTAGGTTACTTAAATTTTCATGTGATCTTAACTTTACAAGTATCATATTTACTTAACTTTATTAACTTGAATATAATAAATCCATATTATTGATATTTAAAAGTTGCTATTTTGCCCTAAGAATAGAAAAATAATTTATTGAGAAAAGAAAAGAAAAGAAAAAAATGCTAAACATTATCTATCTGACAGTCATAAAAGCATTAATAAAAACACACCAATTCATAAAGAAAATCCCAGAGAGACATATTTTCCCATTTTCACTGATTGGGAAAAAATAGGTTGACATATACCTAACATCTAGAAATAAGTTTAACAGTCAATATTGCAGTTTGATAAATAAAGGATAAAAATTTGAAAGGTTATGGACTCTTCTTTTCTTGAGGTCATTAAGAATGAGTCTTATTTTCAGGGAGGACATAGGTATGTTTTACACTGAAGACAAGAGAAACAATAAGTGAATGTCCAGGTGAATTCATATTCTGTTTTTTTTTTATTTTAAGGAATAATGCATTTATTTCTGAAATAACTTTAGAATCAAAATATAAGGAAATCACAGAGAATGATCCAGCTGGCAATAGGGAAAAAATGTTTCAGCAATTCTTGTGAAGCAGCAGAGAAAACAGGTTACTGTGTATGTGAGTAAGTCAGGGAAATAGTGGCTGTGCTTGATTATTCCCTGCCCCAAATGGATATGTGCCACTGCTGTGAAGAAATTCCATCTAGTCTTTAAAATGAGGGTAAACTGAAGTAATGTAAAGAGGAGCTAACCAAGCATAGATAATCAAAATCCATCAGAAAGCATTATAGTTGGCATTGGGCTTGGTTCTGCACATAATCTAATTAAATGAAACTAGTGCCTTACCCTCTAAGACTCCAGCTCCCATCTGTCAGTTACATTTTGGCCTGTTATTCTGATATTAAAACAAAAACACAATACTTCAATACTCCATAGAAAGTGTCCTTTGGAAGCACCTCTTACTGGTTGAGTACAACTGAAACTTTTTTCCCAACCAGATAAAGCATATTCAAGAAAATAAGGAAAATTATGGGAAAACTAAATATACAGAATAATTCATCTTTGTCAGAAATAAAAATGCATGGATGGTGCCCTCCTGTGCACATAGGGAGATGAATGTTGGATAACCATTGAGATTTTAATAAAATTTAGTATCTCTATGTTCTATATTACAGATGATATAAAATTTTTCTGATGTAGTAGCAATATGATAATGAGTTAATCACAATAATGCTCTATTCCTTTAAGTATATACAATAAATCTCTCCATAAAGACTGCCTCACAATCTCACATGGGAGGATAGAGAATCATTTGTGACAAACTTGCATTGATGACAAATTTTGATGTGAATTTTGCTAATGGGGTTTTATCTTATGATGGATATGGGAAGGAAGCAAGGAAATGTGGGGGTCAGTAAGACCATTGCATTTGAAGGAGAACATAAGGACACATTATTTATCCATAGTAAAAAATTCATGAACAGAAGATATTCTATTTCAAGCATGATAAACTATTAGCAGCAAACTCACAGAAAATTTATTTTCCAGTTTGTTCTTTCTGAATAATCATTAAACTGACACACATATCATTTTACTGTGACATTTGAAAAACATATAATACCTTTATACCAGAGACTTGATGAAGTTTAAACCATTATATTACTATTCAGGCATATTAAGGATATACCTAAAGATACACAGATTTTTAGTATCACAGCATGATAAGGGCAAGATGACTGAACTTTGTTTATCCCAGTATTGCAGCATGTTTGATTATGCTGAATGACTGGGCAGAATAAGAAACCTGAGTAAGAGGCTCTGTGATAGGTCAGTTTTTATCCTCTAAGAGAGGCATGCACATCTTTCAAGAAAAGGAAGAATAACTAAGAGATAATTAATAAAACACTATGCCTCTGACCCAGCTCACCATGCCCTCATGTAGTAAAGCAAAAGGCTTTCAAGAGTATTAAAAAGTGTATTTTGGAACATTGAGAACTTACAGTCTTCTATTCTGCAATAGAAGACACCTTTAGAGCACATGGTTGCAACTTTAAGTTAAACCTTCAAGGACTTTACAAAAGCCACTCACAAGTATTAGCAAGGATGTCAGCAGAATGACTTTTTCAGTGGCCATTGGTGTTAGATTTGCCACTTTTAGTTTGAATTATAATACAAGATAGTACCCCAGTGAAACAGAGGTGGAAAGGAGGAGAATAGAGTATGCCAACTTGTGTTTGGACAAGTTGTGAAACATTACTTATGTGATCAAAGAATGATTTGGTGGAGGCATGAAGAGAGTTTGAGTTCTCACAACACAGGTGACATCATATAAACCCTGTTTTCCATTTATGAGTATGTCTGTCAATTAACATTAATAGTATCCCAGAAATACAGACTACATATCAATAAGAACATGAAAGCCAATTACAGTCATAAATGTGGAAACTTAATATGGATATCCTAACTTCTAGATTAATGTTTCTGTCTTTCAGGTTATTTTTCACTATCCAGAGGATCACTTCTAATATAAACACACATATTAAAGACATCAGTCACCCTGTAGGAGACTGCCCAGATCCCTTTAGCCCACTTCAAACAACCAGTTTCTGCATCTATTTCTATATTCTTTCTAGAAAACTAGGTGACTTTCTAGAAAACTTTCTAGCCCAGCGTCCAGAAAAGCAACTTGTGCCTGTGAATTACCATCCTCCACCCTCTAGCCAAGTTCTCCTTGCCCCCAGTAAGCTCCCAATACTTTACCTTTCTGCCCACCAAAGTAGCCTCAACCTAAATACCTCAGACCTCTCTTACCTCAATGATATTTTTCAGCATTTCCCAGAATTTCCTTATGAGACCAATAACATATCCCTTTTTTGACTACCTACCTTTACCAGATTCACTTTCCAATTCCTTACCTCTCTGTGTTCCATGCAACTCAAAAATACACTATGTAGACTTGCATTCATGTCTCATGGTCTGTTTTAGAAAAAAACTAATCATACTACTCTTTAACTTTTTTTAAAATTAATTTTTCAAGAAGTAGAATGTAGTACAGAGCTAGATTCACATGCTTATTGAAGGAATAAATGAATTAGAGCAATGACATAAAATTAGTGGCATGTTTCCTTCAAGGAGGCTGTCCAGATTTTTATTTGTCTTATTAAATATCTAGTCAAAGGGAAAAAATGTAATGAATATAATGCAGTGAGAAATTTGGTTATTTGGTGTTCTTTCCTTTTCTACATCATTAAAATATTTGAAATTAATTTGAAATATTTTTCTTTTAGTAACAATTTTCTACAATAATATGGGCACTCAACTTTGTAGATTATAGTACAAAATTTTAATATAAATGAATAGTTTTGTTTGAAAGTAAGGATGAGTTTCCCATAGTGGTTTTGTCTGTTTACACAGAGATAAAGAAACAAGCTTATATATAATGAAGTGAATAAAGGGAAGTGATGAATTGGAATACAAGATGATAGACAAATTAAACTCATCATAGAGGTTCCCTATGTTTACTACCAAAGTAATAACATGAAATGTCTTATTTACAGATGAAAAGTGGAACAGTTATTATAAGTAAAAAATAAAATAAAAATAGGATCTTTCATTTCCAGAAGTAGGTATTGTTTTACTTAAATATTGATGTTTTCATATTGCTATTTTTTCATAAGCTTTGGATCACCACCACACTAAATGGCCAGATAATCATGTCACCATTTAAAAGTAAAAGAACTTGTCTATTTCACAGTGATCTTATAGAAATACAGTAAGTGCTTGTGTAGAAAATAAATTTAAGAAATATCAGATAATACACATCTCTTCAACTTTCAATAGTCTTATTATACACATGCAATTTGTGCCTAATTCTACACAATCATACCTCAGATATATTTGAATTCCTTTGATTTTCACCCCCACAGTGGAAAACCCAGGCTATCTGTATATAATGGCTATTATCAAAATTTGTGTAATAGAAAAAAATTGGAATAACTTAGGCAGTAAAGATTTTGGTTGAAGAAGAGAGGAAATGAGAAAATATCACAGAAAGGAAGCTTGCACAATGTTTTAAAATTCCTTTACAAGTTAGCAGTAAATGTTCTGAGTTTGCTTTAAAATTCGAAGGTAAAATAATTCTAAGCTAATATTTGCCTTTAATGTCTAAAATAAAATAATTTATCATGATTCCTATCAATTTAGATCTGTTTGATAATTGCTTCATATTTTAATGAGAAAGTAAAGATAAAGGAGGAAGTAAAAGGACACATTCATATAAGTGTTTCATTGTGGATATAAAAAAAAAAAAAAAAAAACTTTGTAGTAATTATGGAGAATGCATGGGGTATTTTGCTCCTGATATTTCTGTATAAGAAAAAGCATATGTAAGAAATCACCCAACATATTTGAAGTTAGGAAAATCTTTAAATATCATTATTTTTTCAAAATGTATATAATTACCTCCCATTTTCTAACAGTGACATTTTAAATCAGACAAAATCCTTACTTTCATGGAACCTATAGGCTTAGCTCATTTATAATAGAATAAATATTTTCTCAGTCTCTTTTTCCTTAGTGCAGCAATTTAAGTCTCTAGGCCTGTTTGTTTTCCCACATATCTGCAGTAACATTATATGCATGTCTGACCACTAAAGGAAAAGCATATTCTCAGTATTAACACAGAAAAGTTATCATTTCCATTATTAATAACACAAGGAAACAATTAGCTAGCCAACTAAGTGTAGGAAGACTGCTTTATTTTAGTTGATCTGATAAGAAAAGGATAACTAAATTTTCAGTTCAATTATTAACATAAATAATCTATTTATTTTATATTATATAAAATAAATGTTAAAATATCAAGATTAAATTCTAAACAGGGATGAAAGATATCTCTTAGGCTCCAGGCTTATTATAATTCTTATGATATACAATTTGAAACATTATGACACATTTGTGAATTGTGGAAGTTTGAGATGGAGACAAAGCCTCAGCAAAGCATGAGTCAAGGTAGTGTAGCAGATCTAGTAAGAATTAATGATGATCTATTGCAGTGATTGGAGAAGCAAAGAAGCAGATCATGATCATGACCAAAAAGAGAAGTCAAAATGTGTCTCTTAGAATCATCTAGACTGTGTTACAGGAACAAACAATATCAGAAGTTTTGCGTTTACCACAACAAAGGTTAAATTTTCATTCATTTTACATATCTACTGAAGATCAGCTGCATCTCTGTCCCTTGTCATCTTAACTCTGAGCTCCAGGTGACAGAGCAACCTATATCTGTAATGCTGCTAGTAGTCATGGCAGGAGGAAACTGTCAGAGAGCATGTTGGTTCTCAAAGCTTCTGGTGCACAGTAACACATCATTTCCTCACATATTTTACTGAGCAGGTCACAAACTTGATTCTGACAACAAGATGGGAAACTATTATCAGGGAGAGACAATCCAGAAAAATGAATTGGAATAGACTAACAGTTATACAGTTTACCACAAAGTAAAGAGCTTAGGCTCTGTTATGGAGCCAATGGGGAATCAGTGTACAATTCCAAACAGAAATGCATTTAAACACGATGCACACATAAAGACAAAAAACTAAATAAGGAGTGTACAAATGTCAGTATCTATTACTTAACAAACCATGGGAAACCTATTATTCTGATTTCTTGACTATGTAACTTAAAAGTCATTTACATGAACTTTAAAGTGAAATTTTGATTTGGGGTTTGCTTTTTGTTTGTTTGATTAGCTGAAATTGGAGGGATTATCTATCTATCTACCTATCATTTATCATTTAAATTGTCAAAAGAAGAGCATGACTTCCCATAGAGCTCTGAGTGTAAATAGAACATACTCATACAAGGGTTGGATGTGAGCAAGAGCCTGTGATCTGGTTAGACTGACTAACATGAGGCTAGCATGTGGTTGAATGAAACAGTGGATAGCAAGAGTCTAGATGTGATAAATATCAGGCTTTGGTTTCGGTTCCTGGTGAATCACTTTGTAGTAAGGAATCTGAATTCCCAGGAAAGGTCTGATCATTGTCCCAAGTTATGGGAGGCTACTCTAAACATTTTGAAGTTCTGGAATGATGGGAGTGTCTATTATTCATGGTGGATCCCTATAACCACAACTACTACCACCATCAAAAAAAAAAAAATACTGGAACCTAGCAAAAAATATCTTCTTCAATTGGAAACATAAAATGGTAACCACAGCAGAATAGTAGGAAGGGTGTACTCATGATATAATTGGACCCTATACCCCGGGGTTGGGCAACCCACAAGATAAAGGATAATTAAGTTACAGAGACCCACCAATAAGAATGAGAGTTCTATACCCCACATCAGGATCCCAGGCCCAGGGTTCTGGCAATGGGAGGAGGATGAGACCCCAAGACACCTTGTTTTGAAGGCTAATGCGGCTTAGCTCCAGGAGCCCCATGGCAAAAGAGACTTCATTCTCTTAGGAAGCATGCACAGAATCTCACATGTGCCAGGTCCAAGGGCAGAGGCAGTGATTTCATAGGAACCTGGGGCAGACCTTTCTTCTGGTTTTGGAAGGTCTCCTGGGTACATGAAGGGTAGCTGTGGCTCACCCACGGGACATAAAAGCTGGTGACAGACATTCCAGGAGTGTTCATCTACATGAGCTTTCCTGGAGGCTGACATCTTGATTGTATCACCAGCGCCAAGACCTAGCACCACCCAACAGCCTATAGGGAAGCCTCAGGCCAAACAACATACAGGGTAGCAACAGAGCCCTACCCATCAGCAGACTTCCTAGGCCACAAACACCTCTAGACAAGGCCCTACCTACCAGAGGTCCAACACCAAGCTTCACTCAACAGTGGGCAGGCACTGTCTTCTCCTGCCAGGAAACCTGCATAAGCATCTAGTCTAGCCTCATCCACCAGGGACAGATATCAGAAATAAGAAAACAATAATCCCAGAGCCTGTGGAAGGAGTCCACAAACACAGACCAGATCTACACTGGGACTGGTGGACACTGGTCCTTAGATGACAAGACAGAGTGTACTGCTGGGATGCATAGGATGTCTCCCATAGAGAACCACCTCTCCAAGTTTGATAAATGTAATTAACTTACCTAAAAATACATATTGATAGACAATATAAGGCAGCAGAGGAATATCTCCCAGGGCAAGGAACAAGATAAAATCCCAGAAGAAGAAATAAATAATAAGGATATAAGAAATTTGAAAAAAAAAATTTAAGTGATGATGGTGAAGATGTTCAGAGAACTCAAGAGGAATATAGAAGCACAGAGTAAAGTTTTTAGCAAAGAGCTGGAAAATATAAAGAATACTCAAACAGTTGAAGAATAAAATCACCCTGAAATGAATAATAAACTAGAAGGAACCAAGAATAGACTAAATGAGGCAGAAGAATGGATCAGTAAACTAGAAGACAGATTAGTGGAAATAACTACTTCAGAACAGAAAAAAGAGAAAAGAATGAAAAAATAAAAGATAGTTTAACATAACTCTGGTACAACATGAAACACACTAATATTCACATTATAGAGGTCCCAGAAAGATAAAAGAGAGTGAAAGGACTTGATAAAATGTTTGTAGAGATAGTAACAGGAAACTTCCCCATCTTGGGAAAGGAAACAATCATTTAAGTTCAGGAAGCACAGAGTTCCACACAGGATCAACCCAAAGAGGAACACACTGAGACACATAGTAGTCAAATTATCAAAAATTGAGGATAAGGAGAAAATATTAAAATTATCAACAGAAAAGCAACAAGTAACATACAAGTGAACTCCCATAAGGTTATCAGCTGATTTTTCAACAGAAACTCTACAGGACAGATGGGAGTGGCACAATATATTTAAAGTGATGAGAGGGGGAAAACTTACAACCAAAAATACTCTATCAAGCAAGGATCTCATTCAGATTTGATGAAGAAATCACTAGCTTCAGAGATAAACAAAAACTAAAAGATTTCAGCACCACTAAACCAGCTTTACAACAAATGTTAAAGGAACTTCTCTAGTCACCCAACCATAAGAAAAAAGAACAAAAAGAAGAAAGAAAAAAGAAAACAATGGCCTACAAAAATTGCTTTGACAGTTCAGGGTCTTTTCTGTCCCCATGTCAATTTTGGAATTGCTTGTTCTAGTTCTGTGAAAAATGTGAGTATTTTGACAGGGGTTGTATTTGATCTGTAGATTACATTGGGTAGTACAGCCATTTTGATAATGTTAATTCTTCCAAACAAGAGCACAAGATACCATTCCATTTCTTTGTATCATCTTTAATTTCCTTCATCAATGATTTACAGTTTTCAGAGTACAGGTAACCTCCTTGGTTAAGTTTATTTCTAGGAGATTTGTTGTTTTTGATGCAATGAAAATGTTTATGCCAGTTATGAAATCCTATTTTTTGAAGTAAAAAGAAGAAATAAAAAAGTGAATGAAGGGCTGCAAATGGCAACATATCCTTCTTTTTTATGAGTGATTTGTATTTCATTAAATATATATGCTGCATCACTTTTATCCATTCATCTATTGATGTGTACTTAGGATGATTCTATATCTTGGCGATTATAAAAAGGATTGCTGTTAATAGTTGGACGTATGTATATTTTTAAATTAATTTTTATTTTGTGTTTGACTTTATTCCTTTGATAACTATGTAAGTTTAAAAAGCTAAAGCTCAAAACTTTCTTAGAAATATTGAATAGTACTCATGTAAATTTAAAAATATTTGCATGTATTTACATGTATTTACATACAATATATTGTATATGTGCATTCATATTGTAACAATTCTATCTAATAAAACTGAAAAAGAAGATGCATATTTACGGACATGTTGATGAAGTTGTCATTTTCCAGTTTTCTATGAACTTAATGTAAGGAGAAGAGTTTTCTCTATTCCCTTCCATGCCTCATAAAAAGTTATTCCTATTGAGAACTATATACAAATGTGAAGGATAAGTTAAATAACACTAAAAATAATATCAAATCAAAATCATCTAAATCATCTTTACAAGAATTGTTCTTTAAACAGGAATATAAAAACAAATTTGCAAAATACTCACAGGAAAATTGAAGACCAATTGGAACACAAGGTAGACTGCACAGCATACTTCAAAAGCACATTTCTATAAAGTCAAAATCAAAAGTAGAACTATAATTGGTAGTAGAAAAGGAAAGAATCATGTGTATCCTGATAAATGCCACAATTGAGCAGCTCACTGTCAAGTTATGTTTAGTTTAGTGTAGTTCAGACATTGCAGCAAATTACTGTGTGCACAAAGACAATAGATTCAATTGAAAGATGCCAGCTTTGTGGCAGGTAATGCAGTTTAAGCATTACAATGTTCAACCTCATCATAACAGGCAACAATGTCCTTAAATGTGAAACCAAGTTAACTATGCTATGATTTTTCTAACTCCTGATCAGGAATCCATGTATTTTCCATTTAATTGATGAAATGACTTTTAAGTAGTTAGGGAATTGCTCAATATACATACCTATTTGAAAATTATGTTAAATGTAAGAATAAATCATTATCTAATACTGTTTACACTGAGTAAAAAAGAAACAGTATAAAACTTTTAAAACAGAATTTCCATGAGTAATTTGTGTTTATCACCTTCAGGTATTTACACAGTTAAAAAAAAATTAATGAAGCGCTGGTGGTTTAACAACTGCAATCTTCCTTTTTCTTTTTCTTCTTAAGCCTTAATGAGCTGTAATTACAGTTGCTCATATTGGTCTCAGACATGCTTTATTATAAAGAGTGTGACAAGGACTCATATCTCACTTGATGAACACTGAACTACAGCAGATATGTAAATGAGAAGCTACAAAGCTAGAGAAGAGCCTGGAGATATTAACATCTGTGTGAATGAAGCCACCATTTCACAACCCAGTGGATCTTAAACACAGCAGACATTGAAATCTGTTCAGTGCATGGGGTAGATTTTTAAACATGTTCAATTACTGCCTGTCTCCCAGCTGCTGTCTGACATAGTTTCTGTAACATTAGGGAGTCTGTTTTGACATCTCTGACATATAAAAAATCATGTTCTTGATTAATATTTACTACCAGAATAAATGGCCATTTAAAATCATAAGTACAAATTTTAATTGCACCAGGCTCAAAGCCTGTCTTTGAAGTGAAGAAGTTGAAATGTACTTACTACAAAGAGAAATGTGAGAAGAATGATTTCTGAAAACTTTGTTATTTTTTGTGTCAATTTGAGAATGGATACTTCATAACTTTGATTTATGTGTATCTGTATATATATACATATATATTTAAACATAAATTTGTCATTAAATCAATTAATGTTTTAGTGAGCTACTTTTGTTCTAAAATTAACATTTTTGAGTATAAACTGTTTAATCATAAAAAGGAAATAAGCAATTTGAAAAAATCATATTAATCTTCAAGACAACTTTTTAAATATTATCTCAATGTTTATTAAAAAATTAATTTTTTTGAGAAATTTGTGATTTATTTTTAAACTGTATGAAGTTACTACATTATAAATATTTTGAAAGACCAGGCATATATATGAGAAAGATCTAATAATTTTCAATTATTGAAATACAATCATTATTTTTAATAAAATCAATTTGATATGCTATTAAATTACAAAATAGAATTTCCATTATATCACTTTCAAGTCTATTATTGATGTAAAAACATGCAACTACTAGCTTTTCCAATATAATTGACAGAATAACATTCTTTATTCCTAACCTTTATAATCAGAACCATTACTGGTACTAAATATTTGGAGAAATGCCACTGTTACTACTTAAAACACCAATTTCATGACTTTATGAGTATATAATGGAAGCAAATTAGCATTATTTTCTTCACACTTGATACCTTTGAAATTATAATAGACTGTTTCATTAATTAGTCACATTTTGAAATACTAAATCACATTTATTTTTATGTTTATATAAATTATGGTAAAAACGTTCTATATACCAAGCTATTAAATAAGTAATAACTATTTTAAACAGTCACTCAGATTATTTAAACTGTATATTTACTTCTATTCTTGAGATATTCATTAGGCATGTTAGGGATGATAAGCTGCCTATAAATCTTCAACTTCCTAAGTTTATCAGACCATATGAATGAGTAAGGAGTTGCATAACACAATTTCAAAGGCTAAAACTTTCTCAGAATTATGTTGCAACTTATTTCATACTCTCAAAGTATTTATATAATGTCATTTCTTTGTCTTAACAGATTCATATTTTTATTTTCCCCATGTGAAGTCTTGTGTATTGATATATAAAATGAGTTAGAGTTAAGTAGTGGTGCTAAATCTTGAGGAAGCTGATGTAAATCACCCAGAATTTGAAGAGTATTATGCTAATAATAGTTTTTGGATCTTAAATACCTTTGCTTTCCACAATATATAGAAATTTTGTATTGAAATAGTATAATGGAGATTCTAAAACATGGTAATAAGTCAAACATAACCATCATTTATTTGAAGCAGTATGCTGCCTATTATCAAAGGTCAAGTATGTCAAATATCTAAATAAAAAAATAATTCTATAAGAAGAATTCCATATAGTATAGTTATTTCATCTGGTATTGATGCATTCCAGAAAAAAATACAAAATTATACTCCTATTGCTTAATGTTATGAAAACTAAGACAGTAAAATCAGTAAAATAAATGAGCAAATTCTCACAATGGACTATGAAAACCAAAACTTTTATTGTGTGTGTATATATATATATATAATTTTTAAACAAAATGTTGCCCACTATTTTATTTTGTTTTACTTTACAAAGCAAGTTTTATTCATTCTTTCAGCAAGTGCTATTTATGCATGCTATTACATACTAAATACCTTTTTAGGTTTTGGAGAATGAGAGAAGAAAATGCCTCCAAAGAACTTGTTTAAAGTGTAATATTAAAGAAAAAACACATAAACAAAAAATAAAACTTTAATTAATTAATTTTAAAGATACTAAGTGGAATAGAGTTCTGTGGCAAGTTGAATTTTAATGAGATGGACAGGGAAGGCCTTGCCGAGAACACACAATGTAAGCAGTAATTTGAAAGAAGAGTATGCTATGTGAATAACTGAAAAAAAAATAGTAATAAGCAGCAGAACTGCAAGTGTAAATTACTTGAAATGGAAATGTACCTGGTTTATATCTATTAGAGCTTTTCTTTATGGTTATGTTTTGATAGAAACAGATTTAATCTAATGATTAAATATTTATCAAAAGAAAAAAGAATTAAGCAATATTGAAGTTAAAAATAACAAAGATACAGAGAACAGCCAAGATGGTGGAGTAGAAGGACACTCGTAGCTCACTCTCTCCCACAAATACACCAAGACTGACATCCACAGACCCACCCAGCCAGAGAAACTGCTAAACTTTGAAAGAACATTGCCTTCTTCAAAAGACAAAATATGCCGTGAATCTGGTAGGAGAAAAGGAAAAAAGAAAGAAGAAAAAGCAAAATAGTGTAGGATGGGTCCCATAAGGAGGGAGTGATAAAGAAGGAATAGTGCTCAATCACTGGGTTGCCCCCTCTCCAATGGAGAGGTCAGTGGGGCTAAGGGGGAACCTCTGAGGCTCAGTTCTCTATGGAATAACCCTTGACCAAAAGAACTAAGATAAATGGTCACAAAGGACATCTTTGACCCCATCCCTAGAGGCAAAGTGGCAGGTGGGGGATGAGAAAGCCTGCCCAAGCCAGGCAAGGACTGGGCAGTCTGTACAGAGGCATCCTTGGGGGACTAGTGTGCTGTGTGTCATGGCTGGGAGGGTATATAGAGCAGAACAACCTGGGTTCCCATAAATTATGAAAAAAAAAAAAGCAACATGGGTGCTGTGACCTGTGGGGAGAGGTACCATAGCATTTGTCTCTGAAAATCCATGGAACCATTACTGGCAGGTTATTAGGAAAAAAGAGGTGGGGCTCAGCCACTGCCACCATATCCTCTGGTGTTTAGCACCCAGGTGGGGGTGGGGTCAAAACCTGAATCCATACCTAGGGGCTTAGTAACCTCATAGACAGGACTAAATCTTGTTTACAGCCCAAGGCAGAAAGGATCCTACTGCCCTAGTGCCTCTGTGAACTCATGCTTCTAAGACAAATGCAAAAGGAGCCAAGATCTGGCACAAAGCAGGGGTGAGTGCTGTTCTGCCATTTTCCCCAAGCCTGCCTATGGAGTGCAGAACCAAGGCAGAGTGGGGATCTGCACAGAGCAGGGGAGCAACTCGCTGGCATATTATGCATGAGTGCAGCATCTGATGGAGGTGTTGGGAAGGGGCGCAAACTGCCCACTTACCATGCATGAGTGCAGCATCTGACCATAGCATCAGGAGGGGGATGCAACTTGCCAGCTGACCAGCACTGGGAGCAGCAAAGACCAGGGGTGTGAACAGAGGGCCTCTGGAACCAGTAAGCTGAGTTCACACAACAGGGCAAGGGCAGGAGCTGTGACAACTAAAAAGCAAAAAGGAGTTACAAGGGTGGGCTCTGACTATCAGGTCAATGCCCACACCCCTAAACAAATCAAAGTAAGACTTGGCAACCACTCATATTTAAGAAGGACCTCTCAACAAAATCATTAAAAGTGCACTGTTTCTATGAGAGCACATCCACTTTTATTTCTCTCTGTTCTACTCTCTTTTAATTTCTTAATTTTTACTTTTCAAACAATTTTTATGTCTCTATTTTAATCAATTTTAAACTATTCTTTTCAAATATTTTAATTTTTTAAAAATTTGCCTCAATTTCACTTTATTTTTCTTTCCTTTGTTCTTCTGTTATAGATTATACTCAATTATCTATTTTTTCTTCTTTTAAGGTTTTTAACATACACCTCAACTCAATATTTATTTTGCTTCAATTTCTTCTCTGTTATTGATTAGTCTGTTTTCAAATATTTTTGTTTCTTTTAAATTTATTATTTTTTCAGTTTTATTTCTTCATCTACTTTAGGTAGATAAATAAATATACCCCTTAAGGACCACAGTAGATAACTGATACTCCATAAGCCATATTGCCAGAGAGATATAAGTAAAATGAAGAAGCAGAGAAATACTCCCAAATAAAAATAAAGAGAAATCCCCTGAAAGAATGATCAATGAAATAGAATGATACTCTACTAGATCATGATTTCAAAAAAGGAGTGATCAAAGTACTGGAGAAACTAAAGGAGATAGTGTTTAGAGACAGAGAATATGTCAAAAATGAAATTGAAGCTATAAAATGGAGCAAATTAAAATTGGAAAACTTATTTGCTGAGATAAGAGTTGATTTAAAGGCTGTAAAAAGGAGGTTAGATAATGCAGAGGAACAAGTAAGTGATTTAAAAGATAGAAAAACAGAAATCACCCAATCAGAACAGCTGAGAGAATAACAAAAATGAATGAACACAATATAAGGGACCTACAGGATAATATAAAGCATGCCAAACTATGCATAACAGGGGTCTCAGAAGGAAAGAAAGGCACAAAGGGATTGAAAAGGTATTTGAAGAAATCATGACTGAAAACTTCCCAAACCTAAAGAAGGAATCAGATATCCAAGTATTGGAAGTACAGAAGGTATCAAACAATAAGAATCCAAACAGAACCACACCAAGACGTATTACAAAAAGGATGGCCAGGGTTAAGGATAAAGAAATGATCCTAAAGGCAGCAAGAGAAAAACAAAGAATGAGTTACAAGGAAACCCCCGTAATGTTTTCAGCTAACTTCTCTACACAAACATTACAGGCCAGAAGGGAGTGACAAGATGTATTCAAAATACTGAATGAAAAAAGATGCAGCCTAGGATACTTTATTCAGCAAGTTTATCCTTTAGAATAGAAGGAGAGCTAAAGAACTTCACAGAGAAGCAAAAACTAAAAGAATTTAACAATACTAAACCTATACTAAAAGAAATATTGAAAGATCTACTCTAAATAGAAAAGAAGCAGGAATCTACAGAAATAAGAAAACCATAATTGGAAAGGTGATAACTCATGAGTTACAATTGAATAAACATGAAATTGTAAAAGGAGACATTTAAATCATTAAGAGTGGGAGAGGGTTGCATGAAAATATAGGGTTATTTTTGGTTTTTAAATTTTTTTGTTCTCAATACGATGAGTTTGAGCTTATATTACTATCTGTAAATACAAACATTTATTGTAATGGGTTAATACACATACAAAAAAGGGTAACCACAAGAGAAAAACTTACAATTGACTCACAAAAACAAACAAACAAACAAAAATCCAAGATAATACAAAAGAATACTATCAAACCACAAAAGAAAAAAGAACAGAGCAAAGAGGAAATACCAAATCAACTACAAATCTATTTTCAAAATGGAAATAAACACACATCTATCATTAACTAATAAAAATATCAATGGACTAAATGCTCCAGTCAAAAGACATAGAGCTGCAGACTGGATAATAATAAAAGAACTTTCAATATGTTGCATACAAGAGAACCACTTTAGGTAGAAGGACACACATAGATTGAGAGTGAAAGGATGGAAAATGATATTCCATGTAAATGGAAATGACAAAAAAGCAAAAGTAGCAATACTGATTACAGACAAAATATACTTTAAAATAAAACCATAAAGAAAGATAAAGAAGGATATTTTATAATGATTAAAGGAGTAATACAAGATCAGGATATTACACTCATTAGTTCATTTGCACCCAATATAGGAGCACCTAAGTACATAAAGCAAATACTAACAGAGATAAAAGGGGAAATTAATGGGAATACAATCATTGTTGGAGACTTTAACACCACATTAACATTACTGGACAAATATTCCAGATAGAAAATAAAATATGCAACAGAGAAATTAAATGATACAATAGTACAATTAGACTTGGTTGATATTTTCAGAACATTACATTATCCCAAAATAGAATACACACTCTTTTCAAGTGAATGTGGAATACTTTCTAGGATAGATCACGAATCCAGGCACAAAAGAAGCTCCAAGAATTTAAAGAAGGTAGAAATTATCTCAAACATCTTTTCTGACCACAATGCCATGAAACTAGAAATCAACTACAGAAAAACAAAAGAGAGGAAAAAAAAAGGAAAAAATGATGATTAAACAACATGCTACTTAAAAAACAATTGGTCATTGATGAAATCAAAGGAGAAATTAAGAAATACTTTGAGACAAACAACAATGTAAACACAACCACACAAAATTTATGGGATGCAACAAAGGCAGTGCTAAAAGGGAAGTTTATAGTGAGATAGGTAGTCATGAAAAAAGAAGAAAAATCTCAAATAAACAATGTAACCTACCAGGTAAAAGAATTAGAAAATGAAGAGCAAAAAGAAAAAAAAAAGTCAACAGATGGAAGGAAATAATAAAGTTCATGGAGAAAATAAATATAATGGAAATTAAATAAAAATAGAAAATATCATTCAAACCAAGAGCTATTGTTTTGTAAGAGTAATAAAATTGATAAACCTCTGGTGAAGCTTACAAAGAAGAAAAAAGAGAGCACAAATTAGCAAAATTAAAAAGGAAAATGGAGAAATTTCAATTAATACCACAGAAATACAAATATATGAGAATACTAAGAAAAACTATATGGAAACAAAATGGATAACCTAGAAGAAAAGGGCAGGTTTCTGGAAACATACAGTCCACCAAGACTGAATCAAGAAGAAACTGACCACTTGAATAAATATATCACTAGAAATGAAGTCAAATTAGAAAAAACAAAAAAAAATCCTATAAATTAAAGTCCAGGACCAAATGGCTTCACTGGGGAATTTTACCAAACATACAAAGAACTCATACCAGTTCTTCTCAAACTATCCAGAAGATTTGAACTGAGGGAATACTACCAAACTCATTCTATGAAGCCACCATCACCCTGATACCAAAACCAGACAAGGACACTACCAGAAAAGACAATTATAGACCAATATTACTGATTAACATAGATGTAAACATCCTCCACAAAATATTAACAAACATAATCTATCAGCACGTAGAAAAGATTATACACCATGATCAAGTTGGGTACATCCCAGGAACACAAGGATGGTTCAACGTATACAAATTAATCAATGTAATACATCACATCAACAAGAGAAAGGACAAAAACCACATGATCATCTCAATAAATGTAGAAAAACATTTGATAAAATTCAACACCTAATTATGATAAAAACTCTCAATAACCTGGGTATAGAGGGAACATACATCAACACAATAAAAGCTATTTATGACAAACCTACAGCCAGTGTAGTATTCAATAGTGAATCTTGGAAGTCCTAGCCACAGCAATCAGGCAAGATAAAAAAATGAAAGGGATCTAAATTGGAAAAGAAGAGGTAAAAGTGTCACTATAAGAAAATGACATAATACTATATATAGAAAATCCTAAAAGTTCCACACAAAAACTACTAGAAATAATAAAATAATTCATTAAGGTAGCAAGTTACAAGAATCATGTACAACAATCAGTTGCATTTCTTTAAACTAATGATGAATCAACAGGAAAAGAAAGTAAAGAAACAATCCCCTTTAAAATAGCACCCAAAGTAGACGGAGAAGATGGCAGAGTAGAAGGACGCTCACAGGTCACCCTCTCCCACAAATACACCAAGACCCACATCTACAGACCCACTCAGCCAACCAGAGCACCTGTGGAACTCCGACAGAACATCGCCCTCTTCAAAAGATAAAGACGCCAAAAATCTGGTAGGAGAAAAGGAAAAAAGAAAGAACAAAAGGCAAAGCAGCACGGGATGGGTCCCACGGGGAGGGAGAGGCAAAGGAGGACTGGGGCTCGCTCGCTGGGTCTCCCATCTACAACTGAGAGGCCAGCGGGACAGACAGGGAGCCTCCAAGGCTCGGATCTGTACAGAGCAGCCCTTGACTAACAGAACTAAATTAAACGGGCACAGAGCGTCCCCCCGACACCCAGCCTGAGACGCAGGCCGGCAGCTGCGGGCAGGGCCAGGCTGCACAAGCCGGGCGGAGGACGGAAGTGGCTGCACGGAGGCAGCCCCGGGGGAACGCAAGGGGCTGCGCGCCGTGGCTGTGGGTGCACAGGGCAGAAAAACCTTGGCTCTCCATAAAACAGCAAGGTTGATGTGCTCTTGGGGGAAGGGTGCACACCCCCATGTCTGAAAACCCGTGGAAAGTTTTCGGGGGAAGAGAGGCGGGGCTCAGGCACAGCCACCATATCCTCCACGCTGAGCACTCAGGCGGGGGCGGGGGTGAAACCTGCATCTACACCGAAGGGCTTAGCAGCCTCAAAGGCCAGACTGAGACTGGCCTGCAGCCCAGGGCAGATAGGATCCTTCCATCCTGGTCCCTCAGAGAACTTGCTCCATAAAGGCAAACAAGGAGCTGGGTTTTGGCTCGGAGCAGGGACTGGGCTGTCCCTCGGTCTTCCCCGATCCCACCCGCGGAGTGCCGACCAGGGCAGAGCGCGGACCAGGGTGGAGCGCCTACCAGGGTGGAGCGCGCAGCTGCACAGAGCAGCGGAGCTACAGGCAGCAGCGCAGGTAGAGCGAGAGCGGCCCCCCGCCATTCAGGCAGGAACACAGCCCCTGACCGAGGTGCTGGGAGGGCGCATGTCCCGCCCTCCTACCCGGCCAGTCTGCAACATCTGACTGCCGCATCCGGAGGGGCAGCGACCCGCCCGCCCACAGCAGAGGAGAGCTGCACCTGACCCAGTGTTAGGAGGAGGCGCGATCTGCTTGCCGACAGGTGCTGGGAGAAGCAAAGAAGAGGGCGCCAACAAAGGGCCTCTGAAAACAGCAAGCTGAGCTTCCAAAACAGGACGAAGACAGAAAGACTTCACATTAAAAGCACACAGACTCCAGGAGAACACAGAAAAATCCCCCCCTTTTTTTTTTTCAATCTGTTTTTACCTGTTCTATTTTCTATTACCCTCTTAAATTTTACTTCTTAATTCATTTCTATTTCTCTTGGGTTTTGATGTCCTGCTATTGATTAGACATAGGTTTCAAATACATCTATTCATCTCCCCCCCCCCCTTTTTTTGTAAAGGTTTCAAAAGGACGTCTCAACCCGATTAATACTCTGCTTCAACTCACTCTTCTATTATTCATTATACACTGTGTTCAAACCCTCTTTCTCCCTTCTTTTAAAATTCTTTCTCTCTCTCTCTTATTTTTTTTCTTTTTTTCCTAAGTTCTTTTCCAAAATAGGCATCAGATAGATAAAATCCTTAAGGACCAAGATAAACAACTGATACTCCATAAACCACAGTGCCAGAGAGGTATGAGCAAGATGAAGAAGCAGAAAAACCTTTCCCAATTAAAAGAACAAGAGAAATCCCCTGAAAGAAAGATCAACGAAATAGACATCGATAGCCTACTAGATCAAGATTTCAAAAAAGGAGTGATCGAATTGCTGAAGGAATTAAAAGAGATAGTGTTTAGAGATATAAAATATGTCAAAAATGAAATTGAAGCTGTCAAGGAGAGCCAAGTAGAATGGGATGAGGAATGATCTAATAGCTGTGCAAAGCCGACTAGATAATGCAGAGGAATGAATTAGTGATCTAGAAGACAGGGCAATAGAAAGCACCCATTCAGAAGAACTACAAGATAAGCAAATAAAAAATAATGAAAATAGCATAAGGGACCTATGGGATAATATAAAGCGTCCCAAACTTCGCATAATAGGGGTCCCAGAAGGAGAAGAAAGATCAAAGGGGATTGAAAAGGTTTTTCAAGAAATCATGACTGAAAACTTCCCAAACTTAAAGAAGGAATCAGATATCCAAGTACAGGAAGCTCAGAGGGTCCCAAACAGGGAGAACCCAAATAGACCCACACCAAGACATATCATAATCAAGATGGCCAGAGTCAAGGATGAAGAAATGATTCTAAAGGCAGCAAGAGTAAAGCAAAGAGTAAGTTACAAGGGAACCCCTCATAAGGCTGTCAGCTGATTTCTCTACACAAACACTACAGGCCAGAAGGCAGTGGCAAGATATATTCAAAGCCCTGAATGAAAAAAAGATGCAGCCTAGGATCCTTTATCCAGCAAGGCTATCCTTGAGGATAGAAGGAGAAATAAAGAGTTTCACAGACAAAAAAAAAGCTGCATGAGTTTAGCAACACTAAACCCATGCTAAAAGAAATATTGAAAGGGCTATTCTAAATAGAAAAGCAGCAGGATGCTACAGAAATGAGAAACACACAACTGGAAAGGTGATAACTGATGAATTACAAATAAAGTAAACATGAAATTATAAAAGAAGACATACAAATCACTGAGAGTGGGAGAGGGAGGCAGGGAAATATAGAATATTTTTCTTTCTTTTTTAAATTTTTTTAACAGTAGGATGGGTTTGAGATCATGTTACTATCAGTTTAATAAAATCAGTTATAGTAATGGGTTAATAGATTTACAAAAAAGGGTAATCACAAGCCAAAAATTTACAAAGGAGTCACAAAAATTAAGTAAAATCCATGATAATACAAAGGAAAATTACCAAACCACAAAAGGAAGAAGAAAGGAACAAAGAGGATATACCAATTCAACTGCAAAGATAAGTTCAAAATGGCAATAAACACACATCTATCAATAATTACTGTAAATGTTAATGGACTAAATGCTCCAGTCAAAAGACATAGAGTGGCAGACTGGATAATAAAGCAAGAACCTTCAATATGCTGCATACAAGAGATCCACTTTAGGGAGAAGGACGCATATAGTTTGAGAGTGAAAGGATGGAAAAGGATATTCCATGCAAATGGAAAAGCTAAAAAAGCAGGTGTTGTAGTTCTGATTCCAGTCAAAATAGACTTTAACACAAAGACCATAAAGGAAGATAAAGAAGGACATTTTATAATGATTAAAGGAGTGATACAAGATGAGGATATTACACTCATTAATCTATATGCACCCAATATAGGAGCACCTAAGTACATACAAGAAATACTAACAGAGATAAAGGGGGATATTGATGGGTATACAATCATAGTTGGAGATTTTAACACTGCATTAACATCACTAGACAGATCTTCCAGACAGAAAATAAACGAGGGAACAGAGAAATGAAATACTACAATAGAAAAACTAGATTTGGTGGATATTTTCAGAGCATTACACCCCCCAAAAATAGGATATACATTCTTTTCAAGTGCATATGGAACATTTTCCAGAATCGATCATGTACTTGGGCACAAAAGAAACCTCAACAATTTTTAGAGGATAGAAATTATCTCAAGCATGTTTACTGATCACAATGCCATGAAACTGGAAATCAACAACAAAGAAACAAAGGAGAAAAACAGGAACGCATGGAGATTAAACAATATGTTATTGAAAAAACAATGGTTCAATGAGGAAATCAAAGCTGAAGTTAAAAAATACCTTGAGACAATTGATAATGAAAGCACAACCACTCAAAACCTATGGGACACAGCAAAGGCAGTGCTAATAGGGAAGTTTATAGAGATACAGGCCTTCCTCAAAAAAGAAGAACAATCTCAAATAAACAATTTAACCCACCACCAAAATGAATTAGAAAAAGAAGAACAAAATGCTCCAAAATGTAGCATAAGGAAGGAAATAATAAAGATCAGAGAGGAATTAAATGCAATAGAGATTAACAAGACCATAGAAAAAATCAACCAAACCAAAAGCTGGTTTTTTGAAAAAGTAAATAAAATTGACAAACCTCTGGCCAAACTCACAAAGAAGAAAAAAGACAGAGCACAAATTAGCAAAATAAGAAAGGAAAATGGAGAAATTACAACAAACAAAATAGAAATACAGAATATCATACGAGAATATTATGAAAAACTATATGGAACCAAACTGGATAACCTAGAGGAGATGGAAAAGTTTCTGGAAACATACTGTCCACCAAAACTGAATCAAGAAAAATCTGAACACTTGAACAATCCGATCACTAGAGAGGAAATAGAAATAGCAATTAAAAACCTCCCTACAAATAAAAGTCCAGGACCAGACGTCTTCACCGGGGAATTCTACCAAACATACAAAGAAGAACTCATACCAGTCCTTCTCAAACTCTTCCAGATGATTGAAAAGGAGGGAATACTCGCACATTCATTCTATGAAGCCACCATCACCCTGATACCAAAACCAGGCAAAGACACTGCAAAAAAAGGGAATTATAGGCCAATGTCACTGATGAACATAGATACCAATATCCTCACCAAAATTTTAGCAAATAGAATCCAACAACACATAAAAAAGATTATACATCATGACCAAGTGGGGTTCATCCCAGGGACACAAGGCTGGTTCAACATACGCAAATCAATCAGTGTAATACATCACATCAACAAGAGAAAGGACAAAAACCACATGATCATCTCAATTGATGCAGAAAAAGCATTTGATAAAGTTCAACACCCATTTATGATAAAAACTCTCGCCGAAGTGGGTATAGAGGGAACATATCTCAACATAATAAAAGCTATATATGACAAACCTACAGCCAGCAGAGTACTCAATGGTGAAAAACTCAAAAGCTTCCCACTAAAATCTGGGACAAGACAAGGATGCCCACTATCACCACTCCTATTCAACATAGTCCTGGAAGTCCTAGCCACAGCACTCAGGCAAGAGAAAGAAATAAAAGGGATCCAAATTGGAAAAGAAGAGGTAAAAGTGTCATTATATGCTGATGACATGTTACTATATATAGAAAACCCTAAAAGGTCCACACAAAAGCTACTAGAGCTGATTGAAGAATTCAGCAAGGTAGCAGGTTACAAAATAAACGTTCAAAAATCAGTTGCATTCTTTACACTAACGATAAATAAACAGAAGAATAAAGTAAAGAAACAATCCCCTTTAAAATAGCACCCAAAGTAATAAAATATCTGGGAATAAATCTAACCAAGGAGGTGAAAGAATTATACACAGAAAACTATAAGCCTTTGATGAAGGAAATTAAAGAAGACTTTAAAAAATGGAAAGATATTCCATGTTCTTGGATTGGAAGAATCAACATTGTTAAAATGTTCACACTGCCCAAGGCAATCTACAGATTTAATGCAATCCCTATCCAATTACCCAGGACATATTTCACAGAACTAGAACAAATCATAATATAATTCATATGGAACCATCAAAGACCTAGAATTGCCAAAGCATTACTGAAGAGAAATGAAGAGGCTGGAGGAATAACTCTCCCAGACTTCAGACAATACTATACAGCTACAGTCATCAAGACCGCATGGTATTGGTACTGAAACAGACTTATAGACCAATGGAACAGGATAGAGAGCCCAGAAATGAACCCACAAACTTTTGGTCAACTCATCTTCGACAAAGGAGGCAAGAATATACATTGGAATAAAGACAGTCTCTTCAGCAAATGGTGTTGGGAAAACTGGACAGCAGTGTGTAAAACAATGAAGCTAGAACACTCCCTTACACCATATACAAAAATCAACTCAAAATGGATTAAAGACTTAAACATAAGACAAGATACAATAAACCTCCCAGAGGAAAACATAGGCAAAACATTATCTGACATACATTTCAAAAATTTTCTCCTAGAAGAAATAAAAGCAAGAATAAACAAATGGGACCTAATGAAACTTACAAGCTTCTGCACAGCAAAGGAAACCAGAAATAATAAGAAGAAAACCTACGGAATGGGAGAAAATTTTTGCAAGTGAAACCGACAAAGGCTTGATCTCCAGAATATATAAGCAGCTCATACGACTCAATAAGAAAAAAATAAACAACCCAATCCAAAAATGGGCAGAAGACCTAAACAAGTATTTCTCCAAGGAAGACATACAAATGATCAAAAAGCACATGAAAAAATGCTCAATATCACTAATTATCAGAGAAATGCAAATCAAAACTACAATGAGGTATCACCTCACACCAGTCAGAATGGCCGTCATTCAAAAATCCACAAATGAGAAATGCTGGAGAGGCTGTGGAGAAAGGGGAACCCTCCTACACTGCTGGTGGGAATGCAGTTTGGTGCAGCCACTATGGAAAACAGTGTGGAGATTCCTCAAAAGACTAGGAATAGACTTACCATATGACCCAGGAATCCCACTCCTAGGCTTGTATCCAGAAGGAAATCTACTTCAGGATGACACCTGCACCCCCATGTTCATCGCAGCACTATTTACAATAGCCAAAACATGGAAAGAGCCTAAATGTCCATCAACAGATGACTGGATAAAGAAGATGTGGTATATTTCTACAATGGAATACTACTCAGCCATAAAAACCGACAACATAATGCCATTTGCAGAAACATGGATACTCCTGGAGAATGTCATTCTAAGTGAAGTAAGCCAGAAAGAGAAAGAAAAATACCATATGAGATCACTCATATGTGGAATCTAACAAACAAAAACAAAAACAAACAAACAAACAAAAACAAAGCGTAAATAAAGGACAGAAATAGACTCACAGACAGAGAATACAGACTTTTGGTTACCAGGGGGGTGGATGGTGGGAAGGGATAGACTGGGATTTCCAAACTGTAGAATAGACTACATTGTATAGCACAGGGATATATACACAAAATGTTATGATTACTCACCGAGAAAAAAATGTGACAATGAGTGTGTATATGTCCATGAATAACTGAAAAATTGTGCTGAACAGTGGAATTTGACACAACATTCTAAAATGATTATAAATCAATAAAAAATGTTTAAAAAAATAAAATAAAATAGCAAAGTAATAAAATACCTAAGAATAAACCTAACCAAGGAGGTGAAAGACTTATACTTGTATATTATAAAACTTTGATTAAGGAATTTAAAGAGGGTTCTAAAAAATGGAAAAATATCCCATGTTCCTGGATTGTTAAAATGGTCATATTGCCCAAGGCCATCTACAGATTTAATGCAATCCCTATCAAATTACCCAGGACTCATTTCACAGAACTAGAACAAGCCATAATAAAATTTATGTAGAACCATACAAAACCTGAATTGCCAAAGCATTACTGAAAAAATTGAAAGAGACTGGAGAAATAACTCTCCAAGACTTCAGACAATACTATAGAGCTACAGTAATCAAAACAGCATGCTATCAGTACAAAACAGATAGATGGACAAATGGAACAGAATTGAGAGCCCAGAAATTAACCTACAAATATTTCATCAATTAACTTACAACCAAAAAAATACAATGGAAAAAAGACAGTCTCTTCAGCAAATGGTGTTGGGAAAACTGGACAGCAGCATGTAAATCAATGAAGTAGAACACTCCCTCACACCATACACAAAAATAAACTCAAAATGGATCAAAGTCTTAAACATAAGACAAGATACAATAAACTTCCTAGAAGAAAGCATCGGCAAAACATTATCTGACATATATCTCAAAAATGTTCTCTTAGGGTAGTCTACCCAAGAAATAGAAATAAAAGCAAGAATAAACAAATGGGGCCTAATGAAACTTACAAAATTTTGTATAGCAAAGGAAATCATAAGCAAAACAAAATAACAATCTATGGAATAGTAGAAAATATTTGCAAAAGTTGAAATGGACAATTGGTTGATCTCCAGAATATATAAGCAGCTCATACAACTTAATAAGAAAAAAAAAAAAAACAAACCCAATCCAAAAATGGTCAGAAGACCTAAACAAGCAATTATCCAAAGAAGACATATGGATGCTTAATAAGCACATGAAACAATGCTCAATATATCTAATTCTCAGAGAAATGCAAATCAAAACTACAATGAGGTATCACCTCATCCAAGTCAGAGTGGCCATCATTCAAAAGTCCACAAATAATAAATGGAGAGGCTGTGGGGTAAAGTGAATTCTTCTACACTATTGCTGGGATGCAGTTTGGTGCTGTCATTGTGGAAAACAGTCTGGAGATTCCTCAAAATACTAGGAATAGACTTACCATATAATCCAGGAATCCCACTCCTAGGCTTGTATCCAGAAGGAAATCTACTTCAGGATGACACCTGCACCCCAATGTTCATAGCAGCACTATTTACAATAGCCAAAACATGGAAAGAGCCTAAATGTCCATCAACAGGAGACTGGATAAAGAAGAGGTGGTATATTTCTACAATGGAATACTACTCAGCCATAAAAACCGACAACATAATGCCATTTGCAGCAACTTGGATATCCCTGGAGAATGTCATTCTAAGTAAAATAAGCCAGAAAGAGAAAGAAAAATGCCATATGATATCACTCATACGTGGAATCTGCCAAAAAAATGAAGAAAACAAATGAACATAAATATAAAACAGAAAGAGACTCATAGACATAGAATATTAACTTGTGGTTGCCAAAGGGTATGGGGATGGCAAGGGACAGACTGGGAGTTCAAAATTGTAGATACTGACAGATTTTATATATTATAAAGAAATATAAAGAAATATATATAAAATATAATTTATAAAATAGATAAACAATCTTATACTGTATAGCACAGTGAAATATATACATGATCTTGTGGTAACTCATGGTGATAGAGAATGTGAAAATTAATATATGTATATTCATTTATGACTGAAAAATTTTACTCTACACCATAAATTGACACAACATTATAAACTGACTATAACTCAATAAAATAAAATAAAAAACAAGAGAGAGAATGTTTCTATAAATTTTATTATTGATATTTTATTGATATTTTATTATTGATATTTAAATGTTATGTCATAAAATTAATTTTCAACATATTTAACAAAATATTCCATGACTCCTTTTCAAGTGATCTCACAAATGGCATATAACCTATGAAAATAAAATCAGAGTGAGATTGGACAAAAGGACAATTTAGAAAGACCCTGAACTTACCACCTCTCAAGGAAACACCAAAACACAAATATCTGGATAATAATCATCAATGAAAAGACTGGAACATATCAGAAAATATCTTGTACAATACAGACCTGAAGAAGGAATCATGAGACAGGTAGGAGGGGACAAATTCATAATGTAATCAAATCCCATACCCCAGGGTGGACAACCCACAAACTAGAGAATAATTATAGTGCAGAGATTCCCCCACAGGAGTGAGAGTTCTGAGCCCCACATAAGGCTTGACAGCCTAGTGGTCCTGCACTGGGAAGAAAACACTGAAAGTATTTTGCTTTGAAGGTCAAAGAGTCTCATTTTAAGACATCCCAAAGGACTGGGGTAAATAGAGTCTTCACTATTAAAGGGTGCACACAAACACTTATCTGCACCAGGACCCAGTGCCAAAGCAGTAATTTGAGAGAAGCCTGGGCAAGACCTACCTGCTGTGCTTTGAAAGTCTCCTTAAGAGGTGTGAGGGACAGCAGTGACTGCAGGTCACCCTTGGTACATAGACACTGATGGTAGCTGTATCTGGGAACATTCTACAGTGTGGAAACTGTTGCTGGTGGCCCTCCCTAGCTCCTTAGCACCAAGACCTGGTCTGATGCAACTTTCTGTAAATATTCACCACTGTTAGGATGCCACAGGCCAAACAACTAACTGGATGAGGATACAGCACCACTCATAACCAAATAGGCTGCCTAAAGTTTTCCTGAGCCCACAGCCACCTCTAGACATGCTTGTAAATAAAGCTGCCCAAAAGAGGGCCAAAACTAGCTCCATTCATCAATGGGAAGGCACATTTTCCCCCAGGAAGCCAGCACTAACCTCTAGACCAGCCTCACTTACAAGGGGGCAAGGCATCAGACACAAGAAAACCACAGTCCCACAGTCTGTGGACACACATGACTCACAGCAGGCCAGATCCAACCCTGAGACAAGCTGGGCCTTAGCCCTACACAATAGCAGGCCAACATAATCTTTGAATGTAATAGGCCCCATACAAACTCTGTCAGGAACCATCCTCTCCACCAGTGATCTGACACCAGCTTTGGGATCCCTGGGCACTGCAGTCAGACTCTAGTATTCACTTTTGCCTGCCAATAATCCAACACTAACCTCAGGACCTGGATTCAGCCACCAGCTGAAGAGCAAACACCCATGTGCCTTCTGGACCTTTATTTTGCTCACAAATGTGCCAGCAGTATCCCTGAGGATCCCTGGGTCCTGCAATCAGTTAATAAATTGATGAAAAGGAAAAACCTACAAACAAAAATACTCTACCAAGCAAGGCCTTTATTTAGATTTGATGAGATATCAAAGCTTTACAGAGAAGCAAAAGCTAAAATAACTCAACACCACTAAACCAACTTTACAACAAATATTAAAGGAATTTTTCTAGGTAAAAAAGAAAAGGTCACAATTAGAAACAAGAAAACTACAAATTGAAAATTACAAAATGAAAAACTCACCACTAAAAAGCTAATATACAGTTAAGGTAGGAAAACATTCATGCACAAAGTTAGTAGGGAAGTTAAAGACAAAAGTTGTAAAATAATCAATATCCACAATAAGCAATTAAGGAATACACAAACCAAAAATCTATAATAGATAAAAACACAAGAAGAAAAGTGAATCAAACATAACACTAAATATAGTCAGCAAATCACAAGAAAACAAAAGAAGAAAATTAAAAAAACACCAAAAAAAAAGCAAATACAAAACAACTAAAAAAAAGCAATAAGAACATATATGTTAATAATTACCTTAAATGTAAATGGACTAAATTCTCCAACCAAAAGACACAGAGTGGATGAATGGATACATAAACAATACACATATACATACTACCTACAAGAGACACACTTCAGACCTACAGACACACAGAATGAAAGTGAGGGGGTGGAAAAAGGTATTCCATACAAATGGAAATCCAAAGAAAGCTGATGAAGCAATAATTATATCAAACAAAATAGAGTTTAAAATAAAGACACTGGCCTCAAGTGACATATTAGACCAAATGGACTTAACTCATATGTATAGACCATTCCATCCAAAAGCAGCAGAATACACATTCATCTAAAGTGCACATGGAATATTCTCCAGGATGGATCACATACTAGGCCACCCAACAAGCCTAGGTAAATTTGAGAAAATTGAAAACATATCTAGCATCTTTTCTGATCACAACCCTGTAAGAAATCAATGACCAAATAAATAAATAAATAAATAAATAAATAAAAATACTTGAAGGCTAAACAATATTCTAGTAAACAACCAATGAATTAATGAAGAAATAAAAGAGGAACTCAAAAAGTACCTAGAGGAAAATAAAAATGAATATACAATGGAACAAAATCTATGGAATCAGCCAAAACATCACTAAGATGGAAGTTTATAGCCATATAAGTTTACCTCAAGAAACAAGAAAAATCACAAATAATCAACCTAATCATACAACTAAAGGAAATACAGAAAGGAGAACAAAATCCAAAGTAAGTAGAAGGAAATAAATCATAAAGCTTAGAGGAGAAATAAATGAAATAGAGATTAAAAAATATAAAAGATCAATGAAACTAAAATCTCATTCATTTAGAATATAAACAAAATTAATATACTAATCAATTTAAAAAGGGAGAAAACCCAAAACAATAAAACAAAAAATGAAAAAGGAGAAGTTATACCAACTCCTCAGAAATACATAAGATTATGAGACTACAACAAACAACTATATGCCAGCAAAATGGTCAACTTAGAAGAAATGAACAAATTCTTAGAAAGGTACAATCTCCCAATTGAACAGAACAATTGCCAGAACAGAAATTGAACCAATAATTAAAAATCTTACAACAAACAGAATACCAGGGTCATATGGTTTCACAGGTAAATTTTACAAAGTATTACAGAAGATGTAACACCTATCCATCCCAAACTATTCCACAAATTACAGAGAAGGGAATACTTCTGAACTCTTTATATGATGTCAGAATTACTCTCATACCAAATTCTGACATAGATATTACACAAAAGTAAAATTACAGGTCACAAATTAATCCCCCCTGAAAATACTTGCAACCTGAATTCAACAATACATTAAAATAATCATACACCATGAACAGTCGTATTTATTCCAGTGCTGAAAGAAATTTTCAATATTTGTTAATCAACCAATCAACATGACAGTAAAAACTTGGATAAAACCATAAGACCATCAATATGTATAAAAAATAATTTGACAAAATTCAACATCCATTTAGATAAAAACTTACAACAATGTGAGCATAGGGGAAATATACCTCAACATATTAAAGGCCATACATGAGATATCCACAGTTAACATTATACAAAATGGTGAAAACTGAAAGTGTTTCCTCTAAGATTAGCAAAAATACACATTCTCACCACCTTTATTCAACACAGCTGTGGAAGTACTAGACACAACAATCAGACAATTAAAAGAAATAAAAAGGATCCAATTTGGAAAATAAGAAGTAAAATTATCACTCTTTACAGATGGCATTATATTATACATAGAAAATCCTTAACGTGAGACTCATCAGTAAACTATTAGAACTCACACCTATATATGAACTATGGCCTGTGTAAGAATTTCTCTTAGATGATTTCCCAGGCAAATAGTGCATAGTTGATCCTATGAATCTACATCATTAACCATAAAAACATTATATGTTTTTATTTTCATAACTTGGATTTAGAATACATAATGTAAAACAATAAATACAAAAAAAGATGTTAAAACTAAATGTGTATTTTATGTATATATATATATATATATATATTTTATTTTTGTTATTATAATATTTTCTTAAATATATTTCTTCTTATATTTACAAAGCTTAATATCATACTGCATTTCATTATGTCATTTATAATTGTGTATGTGATATTTTTTCTTACATTGATATTGAAATGTAACTGACATACAGCAGTGTATAAGTATAAGGTATAAAACATAGTGATTTGAATTACATATATCATGAAATGTTTACAAGTTTAGTGAACATCCATTATCTCATATACAAACAATATAAAAAAAGAAAAAAATTTCCTTGTGATGAGAACACTTGGATTTACTCTCTTGACAAATTTCATATATAACATATAGCAGTGTTAATTATAGTCATTACATACATTACATCCCTAGTCCTAATTTATTTTTTTAATTAAAAAAAATTGGTCAGAGGATGTAATTAGGTTTATTTTTTAATGGAGATCCTGGGGATTGAACCCAGGGCTTTGTGCATCCTAGGTATGCACTCTACCACTGAGCTATACCTCGTCACAGTATTAATTTCTTATAACTGGAAGTGTGTACCTTTTGACTACCCCTCCATTCCCCTTCTCCCCACTCTGCACTGCTGGTAACCACAAATCTGATCTCTTTTTTTATGAGGTTGTTTGTTTACATTTGAAATATAATTGATCTACAACACTATGTTAGCTCTTTGTGTACAATATAGTGATCACTTTGATATATTGCAAAATGATCTAAGTCTAGTTACCATCTCTCAACCATGTATAGACACTACAGTATGGCAACCACTGGCTTGTTCTTTTTTATCTATGAGTTTGCTTCTGTTTTGTTATATTTGTTCTTTTGTTTTATTAGATTCCACATTATAGTGAAATCGTAAGTTATTTTTCTTTCTATCTCACTCATTTCATTAAGATAATATCCTCTTGTTTCACCCCTTTTGTTGCAGATGACAAGAACTAATGTTTTATATTTGGGTAATATATAGCAAGATACATAACACCTTTTTAAATCCATTTATCTATGAATGAACACTTAGGTTGCTTTCCTATCTTGGCTATTATAAATATAATATGAATAATGCTGTAATGAACATAGGGCTGCATATATCTATTTGATTTAGTGTCTTTGTTTCCTTTGAAATACATCCAAAGTTGAATAGCTGGAGTCTATGGTAGTTTAATTTTTAATTTTTGAGAAAACTCCATATAGTTTTCCATAGTTGCTGCACCAATTTACATTTCTACGTACAATGCACAAGGGTTTCTTTTTTGCCACAACTGCTCCAGTATTAGTTCTTTTTTGATAATGACTATTATGGAAGGTGTAATCTTAACATGTTTTTATGTATCCTTTAGTCTTCATTATGTCATCTTTGGAAGAATGTCTATTGAAGTCCTCTGCACATGTTGGATTGTTTGTATTACTGATGTTGAGTTGTATGATTTCATTGTGTATTTTTAATATTAACCCCTTATCAGATATTCTGTTTGCAAGAATCTTCTCCCATTCAGCAGCTGGACTTTACATTTTGTTGATACTTTCTTCCACTATGCATAATATTTTTAATTTGTTGTAGTCTTTTTGTATATTTTTTGTTTTGTTTTCTTTGTCAGAGGAGATATCTATATATCTATATGTCTATATATTTATATATATTGCTAAGACCAAAGTGAAAGAGAATACTCTGTTTTCATCTAGTAGTTTTAGGAACTCAGGTCTTACATTTAAGTTTATAAATCATTTTGAGTTTATTTTATGTATATGATGTGAGAAAGTAGTCCAGTTTGATTCTTTTCATGTAGCTGTCCAGTTTTCCCAACACCATCTACTTGTTTTTTCTCCATTGTATATTCTTGCCTCTTTAGTCTTTGAATAATTGATCATATGTGTGCAGGTTCATTTCTGGTCTCTTATTTCATCCCATTGACCTATGTATATGTTTTGTGCTACTACAATACTTTTTTGATTACTATAGATTTGAGGTAGAGTTTGAAATCGAGAAGCATGATACACCCAACTTTGTTTTTCTTTCTCAACATTATTTTGGCTCTTCAGGGTCTTTTGTGTTTTCATACAAATTTTAGAATCAATTTTTCTGTAAAAAGTGTAATTGATATTTTGTTAGAGATTTAATTGAATATGTACATTGCCTTGGGTAGTGTGGTCATTTTAGCAATATCAATTTGTCCCATCAATTAGCATGATATCTTATTTCAATTGTTTGTTCAGTCTATAATTTCTTTCATAAATGTCTTTTATAGTTTTCTGATTAAAAGTATTTTATCCCTTTGGTTAAATTTATTCCTAGATATTTTATTCTTTTTGATGTAATTGTAAGTGGGATTGCTTTCTTAATTTATTTCTCTGATAATTTACTACAGTGTATTAGAATGAAACAGATTTCTGTCCATTAATTTTTTATCCAGAAAATTTACTAAATTCATTCATTAGTTCTAACAGTATTTTTGCATGTTTGTGTGTGTGTGGCATATTTAGCATTTCTATATACAGCATTATGTAATCTGCAAATAGCTAGTTTTAATTATGCCTTTCCAATCTGAATTTTTTAATTTATTTTTCTTATCTTATTGCTGTGTATAGGACTGTCAATATAATGCTGTTTAAAACTGGTGGAAGTGATAATCTTTGACTTGTTTCTGATCCTTGAGGAAATTCTTTGATCTTATCACTGTTGAATATGATATTAACCATGGCCTTGTTATATATGAAATTTATTTTGTTGAGGTATGTTTTCTCTATATTCACTTTGCTGAGAATTGTTATCAAAAATAGATGTTGAATTTTGTGGAAGGCTTTTTTGGTAACTATTAAAATTTTATTCTTCTATTAGTTGATTTGGTATATCACACTGGTTGAATTGTGAATATTGACCCATATTTGCATCTTGGATAAATTCTATTTGATTATGGTATATGAACCTTTTAATGTGTTGTTGAATTTTGTGTGCTAATATTTTGTTAAAATTTTACATCTATGTTTATTAGTTATATATGTTTCTGACTATTTAAGTGGTATCTTTGAGTTTGGTGTCAGTGTAATACTGGCTTTATTTAATGAGTTTCATCCTCTTTAGATTTTGGAGTACTTTTAGAAGGATTGGTGTTAACTCTTCCTTAAATATTTGATAGTATTCACCTGTGAAGTTTTCTGGTCCTGAACTCTTGTTTGTTGGTATTTTTTTTTTTTTACTAATTCATTTTAATTACTGGCAATTGGTCTCTTCATAGTTTTCTATATCTTCCTGATTCAGACTAGGGAGAATTTACATTTCCAAGAATGTATCATTCTTTTTCTAATCTGTTCACTTAATTTGCATATAATTTTTCACTGTAGGAACCTCTTATAATCCTTTGTATTTCTGTGGAGTTGGTTGAAATTTATCTTTCATTTCTAATTTTATTTACCTGGACCACTTAACTTATTTTCTTGATAAGTGTGGCTATAAATTTATCAATTTTATTTACCTTTTTAAAGTCCTACGTCTTAGTTTAATTTATTTATTTTCAGTCTCTAATTTATTTCTATTATAATATTTATGCTTTCTTTTCTACTAACTTTAGGTGTTGTTTGTTATTTTTCTTGTTCCTATAGACTTAAAGTTAGATTGTTTATTTAAAATTTTTGTTTCTTTGTTACCTAAGTTAGGCTTGTATCACTATAAACTTCTCTTTTAAAACATATTTTACTCTGTTCCATAATTGTGGATTATTTGATTCCATTGACATTGGTTTCCAGGTATTTTAAAATTTCTTGTTAGATTTCTTCAGTATCCCATTGGTTGTTTAATATTATATTTTACACCCCCACATGTGTGTATTTTTTGCATTTTTTCTTGTAATTGATTTCACATCATTTTAATCAGAAAAAGATGCTTGATCTGCTTTTTAAATATTGAGATTTTATGACCTAGCATGTGATATGTGATCTATCCTACAGATTGTTTCATGAGCACTTAAAAAGAATGTGTATTATCTTTTATTATATATAAGCACAGAGAGTCCCACAAAGGACTAACCCAAACAGAAACACACTGATGCAGAGTAATCAAAGTGGCAAAAATTAAAGATAAGGAGAAAATATTAAAAGAAACAAAAGAAAAGTAACAAGTAACATACAAGGGAACTCTCATAAAATTATCAGCTGATTTTTCAGCAGAAACTCTACAGGACAGAAGGGAGTGGGATGATATGTTTAAAGTGATAAAAGGGGAAAAAACCCTACAAACAAGAATACTCTTATTCAGATTTGACAGAGGAATAAAAAGCTTCACAGATAAGCAAAAGCTAAATGAATTCAGCACCACCCAACCAGCTTTACAACAAATGCTAAGGAAACATCTCTATATAGTAAAGAAAAGGCCACTACTAGAGAAAAGGTAATTAAAAAATGGGAAAGCTTACCAGTAAAGTCAAACATACAGTAAAGTTAAGAAATCACTCACACACAAACTAATAGAAAAGTTAAAAGATAAATGTAGTAAAGTATCTGTATCTACAATTAGCAGTTAAGGGATACATAATATAATTATATGTAAAATATGATATGTAAAAATCAGTAATCATGAGAAAAAGAGAGTATTAATACAGGGTATCTAAAATTAATTTGAAATTAATAAATAAGCAAACTAAAACATATATATATATATATATGTGTATATATATATATAGACATCTATACTGACATTTCATGGTAAACACAAACCAAAAATCTATAATAGATATACACACAAAAATAAAGAGAAATCCAAATGTAACATTAAAGTCATAAAGTCACAATGGAAGAGAATAAAAAAAGAAGAAAGAACAAAAAAAATCTATAAAAATGAATATAAAACAATTAACACAATGGCAATTGGAACATACATGTTGTTAATTACCTTACATGTAAATGACTTAAATACGCCAACCAAAAGACAGACTAAATGGAAATAAAAACAAGGCCCATATATATGTTGTCAACAAGAGAACCACATCTCAGCTCGGGACACAAACAGGCAGAAAGTGAGGGGATGAAAGTTGGTATTTGACACAAATAGAAATGAAAAGAAAGCTAGGGTAGCAATACTTACATCAGATGAAGTAGATTTTAAAATAAAGATTATTACAAGAGGCAAAGAAGAACACTACATAATAATCAAGGCATCAATTCATGGAGGTGTAACAATAGTAAATATGTATGTACCCAACAATGGAACATCTCAATATATAAGGCAACTGTTAATAGACATAAAAGGAGAAACTGACAGTAACACAATAATAGTGGAGGACCTTAACACACCACTTACTTTAATGGACAGATCATCCAGACAGAAAATTAATAAGGAAACACAAATTAGACAAGATGGATTCAATTGATATTTATTGAGCACTCCATCTGAAAGCAGAAGAATACACATTCTTCTCAAGGCACATGGAACATTTTCTAGGATAGATCACATGTTGGGAAACAAAGCAAGCTTTGATAAATTTAAGAAAATTGAAATCATATTAAGCATCTTTTCTGACCACACTGCTATTAGTTTAGAAGTCAACTAATGAGGGGTGGGAGGGACTGTAAAAAACACAAACATATGGAAGCTAAACAATATGCTACTAAACAACCAATGGATCACTGAAGAAATCAAAAATACTAGAGACAAAAGAAAATGAAAACACAATGATCCAAAATCTGTGGGCTGGAATAAGATCAGTTCTAAGAGGGAAGTTTATAATGATACAAGCTTACCTCAGGAAACAAGAAAAAATTCAAATAAACAATAGAACCTTACACTTAACAACAAGAAAAAGAAGAGAAAAATGAAACCCCAAATTAGTAGAAGGAAAGAAATCATACAAATTAGAGCATAAATCATGAAATAGAGACTAAAAATAATAGATATGATCACTGTAACTAAAAGTTGATTATTTGAAAAGATTAATAAAATTGATGAACATTTAGCCTGATTCATCAAGGAAAAAAAAATAAAAAAAAATTAATAAAATCAGAAGTGAAAAAGTAGTTACAACCAACATCACAGAAATACAAACAAGGCTATTATGAGTATCTGTCCACTAAAAAATGGAAAACCTAGGAGAAATGGATACTTTCTTAGAAAGGTACAATATCCCAAGACTGAATCAGGAAGAAATGGAATATATGAGCAAACTAATTACTACCAATGAAATTGAATCATTAATTTAAAAACTCCCAACAAACAAAAGTCCAGGGCCAGATGGCTTCATAGGGGATCTCCCAAACATTTAGAGAAGATTAAATGCCTATGTTATGACACTATTCTAAAAAAAAAATTGAAGAGGAAGAACCACTTCCAAATTCATTGTATGAAACTATCATCAGCCTGATGATAAAATATCTGCAAATCGCTCTATGTGATAAACTACATTAACAAATTGAAGAATAAAAACCGGATGATCATCTCAATATAAGCAGAAAAATCTTTTGATTAAGTTCAGCATCCATTTATGATAAAAACTCTCCAGAAAGTAGGCATAGAGGGAATATTCCTTAACATATTAAAAGTCATATATGACAAGCCCACAGCTAACATAATACTCAATGGGAAAAAGCTGAAATAATTTCTTCTAATATCAGGAATAAGGCAAAAGTGTCCACTCTAGACACTTTTATTCAACATAGTTTTGAAAGACCTAGCTACAGTAATCAGAGAATAAAAAGAATCCAAATAGGGAAAGAAATAAAATTGTCACTGTTTGAAGATGACATGATACTATACATAGAAAATCCTAAAGAAACCACCAGAAAACTACTAGAGCTCATCAATAAATTTGATACAGTTGCAGGATACAAAATTAATATGCAGAATCAGTTGCATTTCTATAATCTAACAATGAAATAGCAGAAAAATAAATTAAGTAAATGATCCTAGCTACCATACCATCAAAAATAATAAAATAACTAGGAGTAAATCTATCTAAGGATGCAAAGGAATTATACACCAAAAACTATGACACTGATGAAAGAAACTGAAGATTACACAAACAGATGAGAAGATATATTGTGTTTTGGGATTGGAAGACTCAATATTGTTAAAATGGCCATACTATCCTATCAAACCCATATTAAATCATCAATGACATTTTTCACAGAGCAGAAACAAACAAACAAATTAAATTGTATGGAAATATGAAAAACCTTGAATAGCCAAAACAATCTTGAAAAAGAACGGAGCTGAGAAATCACTTTCCCCACTCAGACTATACTACAAAGCTATAGTAGTCAAAATAATATGGTACTGACACTAAAAGAGACACATGCATCAATGGAATGGGATAGCATTTCCAGAAATAAACCTACATGTTATTGTCATTTAATGTACAGCAAAAGAGGCATGAATATATAATGGAGAAAAAGTAGTCTCTTCAATAAGTGGTGCTGGAAAAACCGGACAGTTATGTGTAGAAAATAAAATTAGAATATTCTTTTAACATCTTATACAAAAATAAACATAAAATAAATTAAAGGCCCAAATATAAGACTGGATAATATAAAACTCTTAGAGGAAAACTTAAGTAGAATGCTCATTCATATAAATCACAACAATATTTTTTTTAAACCAGTAATAAAATTTTTGGCTCTGTCTCCTAGTGCAGTGCAAATAGAAGCAAAAATAAATAAATAGGACCTAATTAAACTTAAAAATGTTTGCACAGCAAAGGAAACCATAAACAAAACAAAAAGACAACCATCAGAATGGAAGAAATTATTTGCAAATGACATAAAAAATGAGGGACCAATTTCCAAGGTATACAAACAGCTCATACAGCTTAGTATCAAAAACATAAATAAATAAAATAAAACAAATAAAATAAATAAAACAACTAAAATAAATAAAATAAAATAAAATAAAATAAAATAAAATAAAATAAAATAAAATAAAAAATAAATTAAATTAAAATAAAATAAAATAAAATAAAATAAAGAAAATAGACAGTAGCTATAAACAGACATTTCTCCAAAGAAGACATCCAGGGAGCCAACAGGCATGTGAAAAGATGTTCAATATCACTAATAATTAGAGAAATGCACAGCAACACTACAATGAGATATCATCTCACAACAATCAAAATGATCATCATTAAAAAATCCACAAACAATAAATGCTAGAGAGAGTGTGGAGAAAAAGAAACCTTCCCACACTGTTGTTAGGTATGTAAACTGGTGCAACCACTATGTAGGACAGTATGGAGTTTCTTTAAAATACCAAAAATAGACTTACCATATAATGGCATATATTGAGAAAATTATAAATTGAAAAAAACAAAAACACTCCACATGCACAGCAATGTTCATAGCAGCACTCTTTACAATAGCTAAGACATGAATGTACATTAACAGAAAAATGCATAAAGTGGTATGTACACACATTAGAACATTACTCAGCCATTAAAAAGCATGAAATAATGTCACTTGCAAATTATCATATTGAATGAAGTCAGACAGAGAAAGACAAATAGCATACAATGAATGGCACTTTTTGTGGAATATATTAAAAAATACAAAAAAATTTACTGACAGAAATAGTCGCATGTACATAGAAAACAAACTGTGGTTACCAGGGAGGAAAGGAGGAATAGGCATAGATTAGGAGTCTGGGAGTAACATATACACATCACTGCTTATAAAATAGATAAACAACAAAGACCTAATGTATAGCACAGGGAACAACATTCAGTTTCTAATAATGAGTTGTAATGGAAATGAACCTGAAAAAAATATATGTATATATATGTATGACTGAATCAATTATATATGTATGTGTGGTTATGTTATGTTATTGATCTCTTAAGTTCAAATATACTCCAATAACCTTGACTTTTAACCTCCTTTACCATGTTTTAGTTTTGATGTTATATTTTACCTGTTTTGTCTTGTGTGTCCCTTAACTCCTCATTATTGATATAGATGGCTTTACTACTTTTGCCTTTAAACTTCCTACTAGATTTATAAGTGATTGATCTACCTATCTTCACTGTATGTTTTCCTTTACCAATGAGGTTTACTTTTTAACTTTTTTCATATTTCCAATTGTGGCTTTTTCTTTTCTGCTTAGAAAACACTTTTAATATTTCTTATAAAGCTGTTTCTTTGGTGCTGAAATTTTTTAGCTTTTGCTTGTTTGTAAAACTATTTATCTCTCTTTCAAACTCAATAATAGCCTTGTCAGGTAGAGTATTCTTGGTTATTGTTTTTTTTTTCTTTCATCCCTTTGAATATTCCATGAATATATACACTCCCAGCACTGCACAAAATTCAGCTGATATCCATATGGGAGCTTTCTTGTATGTAACTATTTGTTTTTCTATTGCTGCTTTTAGGATTCTCTCTTTATCTTTAATTTTTGTCATTTTACTCATAGTGTGTCTTGGTGTAGAACTATGGATTTATCTCATTTGAAACTTTCTGTGCTTCCTGGACTTTGGTATCTACTTCCTTTCCTAGCTTAAGGATGCTTTCAGCTATGATTTCTTCAAATAATTTCTCTGCCCCTTTCTTTCACTATTCTCCTTTTGGGAAACCTGTACTGTTAATGTTAGTGTATTTGATGTTGTATCAGATGTCTCTTAAACTATCATCATTTTTGAAATTCTTTTTTTCTTTTTCCTATTCAGCTTGGATGATTTCCACTATTCTGTCTTCCATTTTGTTGATCCATTCTTCTGTATCATTTAATCTACTGTTGATAACTCCTAGCATATTTTTATTTCAGTTATTGTACTGTTTATATTTGTTTGGTTTTTTATATCTTCTGACACTTTGTTAAACTTTTCACTCTGTTCATCCATTCCCCTGTTTGTTGAACCACTTAATGACCATTTATCAAGTAGATTACATAGCTTTATTTCATTTAGTTCTTTTTCTGAGTTTTATCTTCTTTTTGTTCGTTTGTAATATATTTCTCAGTCTCCCTATTTTGCCTAATTATCTATGTTTACTTCTATGCATTAGGTATATTAGTTATATTTCTCAACCTTGGAAAAGTAGCTTTATTTAGGAGACTTTTTTTTAGCTTAACAGGACACTCCTTTCTGATCACTAGAGCTAATATTCTCTAGGGGTGTCCCCTATATGGGATCCATGGGCTATTCTGCTGTAATGTGGTCAACTATTGTAGGTTTCCTGGTAACTGGGGCTGTCTCCTGTCCAGTTGGCTACTAAGCCCTGTATTGTGTGATTGTTGTCAGCCCTCTGGTGGGTGGGCCAGTTCTATGCACAGCTGACTGCATGGCCCAGAGCATCTGGGGCTTATACCAGCTGCCAATAGATTGTGCCAGGTCCAAGGGAAGTTTCTGAGGGGCTTGTCAGAGCCTGGGGCTGGTGTTGGCCTGTTGGCAGTATGCTGTGATGTGGCTTGATGCTCAGTATGAGGTGTCCCAATAATGGTACCATCTGGCTTGGACTGGGTGAACACCCAGCACTAATAGGCCAGGAAAGAACTACAAATATTTCCTGCCATCTTATGGTAGAATAAGATCCTAGAAATGGTTACTGCCAACATCTGCATTCCTCCATTCCTAGAGGGAGTCTGAGTTGCTTTCTGTCTCTCTTGGAGTCTCTCCAAGATCAGCAAGTGGATCTAAACTAGGATCTTTCCAAATTATTGCTTCTGTGTTTCATCTCAGAGCATGTGAGGTTTTGCATGCATCCTTTAAGAGAGACATTTTTATTTCCACAGCCCTCTAGGTCTCCCATATGCAAGCCCCAATGGTGTTAAAAACCAGACATTTAGGGGGTGCCCTTGAGCTTGGGAGTCTGTTGTGGAGCTCAGAACCCTCACTCTTTGGGGAGAATCTCTACAACTGTGATTATTTTTTTCATTTGTGGGTTGCTTACCAAGGGCTATGCATCTTGAATATACCATGTCTCTGTGCTTCTCTCTTGTCTCATTGTGATTCCTTTTTTATATATTTAGCTGTGAAAAATCTTTTCTACTAGTTTTCAGGTTATTCTCATTTACAGTTGTTATGCAAGTAGTTGTAATTTGTGGCTGCTTGTGGGAGGAGGTGGGCTCAAGTTTGTCTTACTTTTCCATCTTGGTCACTTCCTCTAATGCATCTATATTTTTTTCTTTAACAGTTGTTATTTTTCCCTTTTTCATTCAGGAATCTATGTGCTTCTGTGACAAATTATATTTCTTGGGTTTTGTATGTGTGTGTGTGTGTGTGTGTGTGTGTGTGTGTGTGTGTGTGTGTGTGTGTGTGTGTGTTTGGGTCTTTTTTTCCCCATGGATGATATCTTTCTTTTCAATCTGAACTTTTCTTTTGAAATGTTTTCTCTGTCTTGTTTTGATATTTTTATAAAATAACTTTGTGGCTTATTTTTGTCATATATATTTAACCAGCTCATTCAATTTGCCCAAATATAATATGGATACTTTTTACTTTTTCCACATCTACTTAACTGAGACTATTGATTAATCCTCAACAAGTATTTTGAAGGTGTGCAATATTACCTTGTCTTCTATCTTTTCATCTCCTAAAACTCAACTAGAGGACCCATCTAGGACAGTAAAATTCATGATTTATAGGATTAGACTAAGCTGATTGTGTGTGTGTGTGTGTGTGTGTGTGTGTGTGTGTGTAATTTGATTAAAAGCTTGTTAGCACTCCTGAAATAGGTCTCATCAGGGTTTTCTATGGATTGGTCATTAAGATCTGTTCTAGCTCCCAGGGAAATGGATAGGGTCTCCTTACATAGGTGAAAGGGAAGAGACTCATCTGGTAATGGTAATAATGCAGTGGGATTGAGTGTCCCACAAACAGACAGTGACATCCAGGCTTTTGAATAATAAGGCTGGATACTTAAAAAGTCAAGCATTTGGGAGCTAGAAATGTTCCTTGCCCTTTAAAAGATCAGGAACTTGGCGGTTAATATATGATTGTATAGGGGCTCCCATAGTTAGTTTAAAACTTCCTCCAGGAGAATGGAGAGGGCCCCCAACAAAACACTAGTAGGATCCAGTCACTGGAAGAGATATACCATGGGTCATTGGGCTGGATTCAGCCATTGGATGATGACACCCAAGGCTAATCCACCCCTTTTATGAACACACAGCTTGAAAGGCTCTGTGGGATCTGGAAGCCCCAATGATGGGGATCTCACTAGAAGGTTTTTTTTAACTCTTCCACTGCTTCTTGCTTGGAAGGACCCCACTGTAGAAGTACTGAGTCATCCTTACCCTTTAAATTTCCTTAGGTGTTAGGCTATAGACCCATAGTTAAGGAACCAAAGCCTACAGTAACCTATTATTCTGAGACATGCCTTGAGATATTTTTGGGTAGTGGGATTGGGGAGTAGTAAAATTCCATGAATTTCTTCAGGGGAAAGCTATGGTACCCAGGAGTGAGGATAATTACTAGATAAATTATCTCTTATTTGACCATCTTGGCCTTAGACCTAGAAACCCTGTATCCCTGCTCAGCCACGAAATTAAGAGTTCAAATTGCATGCTGAATGATCTGTTCTCCAATAGTGGAACTCATAAGGTGGTCATCCACATATTGGAGAATGGTCCCTTGTTCAAGCTGTAAGTTCTGTGAATCTTGAGCCAAAGCTTGCCCAAAGAGGTGAGGACTATCTCTAAATCCCTAGGGTAGCATTATCCAGGTTAATTAGTGTTTAATATCTATAGGGATAATCCTACTGAAAGGCAAATAAGTATTGAGAATGGGAACTAAGGGGGATACAGAAGAAAGAATCATTTAGATTGAAGGTAGTATAGCCATGGATCCCTGGAGTTCTGTTCCCTAGTAATGCATAGGGTTTGGAAGCACTGGATGAAAGGCACTACATCCTCATTTATGATTCTTAAAACTTGAATTAGTCTATAGGTCCCTTTCTTTCTTTTTCTTTCTTTCTTTCTTTCTTTCTTTCTTTCTTTCTTTCTTTCTTTCTTTCTTTCTTTCTTTTTCTTTCTGTCTGTCTGTCTGTCTGTCTGTCTTTCTGTCTTTCTGTCTTTCTGTCTTTCTTAAACTGAAGCATAGTCAATTTCTGGTGTACAGAATAATAGTTCAGTCACACATATATAATGTATTCATTATCATATTCTTTTTCATTACAGGTTACTACAAGATATAGGATATAGTCCCCTGTGCTATACAGTATAAAACTGTTGTTTATCTATTTTACATATAGTAGTTATCTGTAAAACTTGAACTTCCACTTTATCCCTTCCCACCCACTGTATTCCTGGTAAACATAGGTTTGGTTCTTGTATTTGTGAGTCTGTGAATGTGTTTCTATTTTATAAATAAATTCATTTTTTTCTTCTCTCTCTCTTTTTTTTTTAGAGTCCACATATTAGTGATATCATATGATATTTTTCTTTCTTTTCCTGGCTTACTTCACTTACAATGACAATTTCCAGTCCCATCCATGCTGCTGTAAGTGTTTTTTTGTCTGAGTAGTATTCCAATTTACATATATACCACAACTTCTTTATCCAGTTATCTGTTGGTGGACATTTAGGTTGTTTCCATGTCTTGGCTATTGTATATACTGCTGCTATAAACATTGTGGTGCATGTAGCTTTTCAAATTAAAATTCCCACTGGATATATGCTGAGGAGTGGGATTGCTGGATCATATGGTGAGACTATTTTTAGTTTTTTGAGGAATCTCCATACTGTATTTCATAACAGCTACAACAAACTAAATTCCCACCAACTGTAGAAGAGTTCTCTTTTCTCCACACTCACTCCAGCATTTATTATTTGTGGACTTACTAGTGATAGTCATTCTGACTGGTGTGAGGTAAGACCTGATTATAGTTTTGATTTGCAGTTCTATAGTAATTAGTGATACTGAGCAATTTCTCATTTGACTATTGTCTACTTGTATGTCTGTATTGGAGAATTGCTGTTTTAGGTCTTCTGCCCATTTTTGAATGGTGTGGGAGTGGCAATATTCATATTCAGGAAAAAGATATTAAAACAAAGGTCATAAAGAAAGGTAAAAAAGGACAATACGTAATAATTAAAGGAGAAATACAAGATGAGGATATTACACTTGTTAATATATATGCATCCAATATAGGAGCATCTAAATACATAAAAGAAAACTAAAAGACATAAAGAGAGAAATTGATGGGGATGCAATAATAGTAGTAGACATTAAAATCCCACTAACATCATTGGACAGGTCTTTGAGGCAGAAAGTCAATAAGGCAACAGAGATATTAAATGACAAAATAGAGCAGTTGGACTTGGTTGGGATTTTTAGGACACTACATCTTCAAAAAACAGAATATTCATTCTTTTCGAGTACTTACAGAACATTCTCCAAATAGATCATATATTCAGGCACAAAAGAAGGCTCAAAAATATAAAAGTATAGAAATTATTTTAATCTGCATCTGTGACAACAATGGCATGGAAATAGACATCAATCACAGAAGAATAAATGAAAAAAGACCAGCATGGAGACTAAACAACATGTTACTAAAAAACCTGTGGGTCTAAAATGAAACTGAAGAAAAATTTTAAAAATACTTTGAGACAAATGACAAAGAAAACACAACCACTTAAAATCTATGGGATGCAGCAAAAGTAACCCTAAGATCTGGGAAGTTCATAGCAATATAAGTTGTCCTGAAAAACAAGAACAATTTCAAATAAACAACCTAAATTATAATCTAAAATAATTAGAAAAAGAAGAAAAAGAAAACCTAAAATCAGCAGTAGGAAAGAAATAATCAATATTAGGGAGAAAAAAAATAGAGATTTAAAAAATTAAAAAATTAATCAATCTATGGGTTGGTTTTTCAAAAGAGTTAACAAAGTTGGAAAACCTCTGGCCAGGTTCACTAAGAAGAAAAGAGAGCACACAAATAAACAATATGAGAAATCAAAATGGAGAGATTACAATCAACACCACAGAAATACAAAAAATCATGAGAGATTACTATGAACAACTATATGGCAATAAATTGGACAACTTAGAAGAAATGGACAAATATCTAGAAGCTCACAGTTCACCAAAACTGAATCAAAAAGAAGTAAATCACTTGAGCAGATCAACCACTAGAAGTGAAATAGAATCAGCAATAAAAAACAAAAAAACAAAAAACAAAAATCTCCCTGCAAACAGAAGTCCAGGATTGGAGTCCAGGTTCGGGTGGCTTCATAGGGAGTACTACCAAACATACAAAGAAAAGCTTATACCAATTCTTCTCAAATTCTTCCAAAAGATTAAAGAGGAGGGAATACTGCCAAACTACTTCTATGATACAACTATCACCCCAATACTAAAGCCAGATAAGACACTAACAAAAAAGGAAGCTAAAGGCCAATATTTTTAATGAACATGCATGCAAAAATCCTCAACAAAACATTAGCAAACAGAATCCAACAACACATAAAAAAGATCATACACCATGATTAGGTTGAGTTGATCCCAGGGACACAAGGATCATTCAACATATGCAAATCAATCAATATGATACACCATTTCAACTAGAGAAAGGACATAAACCACAAGATCATCTCAATAAATGAATAAAAAATATTTGATAATGTTCAACATCCATTCATGACAAAAAATCTCAACAAAATAGATATAGATGGACAATATCCCAACATAATAAAAGCTATTTATAAAAAATCTACAGCCAGAACAATACTAAATGGTGGAAAGCTGAAAGCCTTTTTGCTAAAATCTTAAACAAGATAAGAATGCCCACTCTCAGTATTTCTATTCAATATAGTATTGGAAGTCCAAGCCATAGAAATTAGACAAGAAAAAGAAATAAACTGTACAAATTGGAAGAGAATAAATAAAATATTCCTTATATGCTGATGACATGATACTATATATAGAAAAAAACACTAATAGCTCCACACAAAAGCTACTAGTGCTAATAAAAGAATTTCCCAAGGTAGCAGGCTACAAGATTAACATAGATAAATCAGTGACTTTTTTTTTACATTAACAATGAAATACAAAAAAAAAAAAAAGGAAGCAAGGAAACAACCCCTTTTAAAATTGCATCCAAAAAAAAAAAATACTTAGGAATAAATCTGCCCAAGGATGTAAAACAATTATATGTGGAAAACTCCATATCAGTGACTAAGAATATTGAAGATGAATTAAAGAAATGGAAAGATATTCCATGCTCTTGGATTGGAAGAATTTAAATGTTAAAATGACCATACTACCCAAAGCAATCTACAGATTTACTGTGGTCCATATCAAGTTACCCAGAACATTTTTCACAGAACTATAACAAATAATCCTAAAATTTATATGGAATCACAAAAGACTCAGAATTGTCAAAGCAATACTGAAGAAAAAATATTGATGCTTGAGGATAATCTTCCCGGACTTCAGAAATACTATAGAGCTACTGTAATCAAACAGCAAGGTATTGGTCAAAAACAGACATATGGACCAATGGAACAGAACAGAGAGCCCAGAAATAAATCCACAAACTTTTGGTCAATTAATCTTTGACAAAGGAGGCAAGAATATAAATGAAGTAAAGACAGTCTTCTCAGAAAATGGTGTTTGGAAAACTGGACAGCTGCATTAAAATCAATGAAGTTAGAATACTTCCTCACAACACAAACAAAAATAAACTCAAAATGGTTTAAATAATTAAGCATAAGAAAAGACACTATGAACCTCTTAGAAGGAAACACAGGCAAAACATTATCTAACATACATCTCAGCAATGTCCTTCTAAGGTATTCTACCCAAGCAGTAGAAATAAAAACAAAATAAACAAATGGGATCTAATTAAACTTATAAGCTTTAGCATAGCAAAGGAAACCAAAAGGAAACTGATAGACAAGTTACAGAATGGAATAAAATATTTGCAAAATATGAGACTGAGAAGGGCTTAATTTCCAAAATATATAAACAGCTCATAAAGCTTAATAAGCAAAAAACAAACAATCCTATCCAAAAATGGGCAGAAGACATAAACACACAATTCTCCAATGAAGACATACAAATGACCAATAGGCCCATGAAAAAATGCTGAATATCACTAGTTATCAGAGAAATGCAAATCAAAACTATGAGGTATCACCTCACACCAGTCAGAATGGCCATCATTCAAAAGTCAATGAATGACAAATGCTGGAGAGGGTGTGGAGAAAAGCGAACCCTCCTACACGTTGGTGAGAATGTAGTTTAGTGAAGCCCTTATGGAAAACAGTATAGAGATTCCTCAAAAAAATAAAAATAGATTTACCATGTTATCCAGCAATTCCATTCTTGGGCATATATCCAGAGGGAACCTTAATGCACAAAGACACTTGCATTCCAATGTTCATAGCAGCACTATTTACAATAGCCAAGACATGGAAACAACCTAAATGTCCATCAACAGACGACTGGATAAAGAAGTTGTGGTAAATTTATATAATGGAATACAAAGAATAAAATAATGTCGTTTGCAGCAACATGGATGGACCTGGGGATTGTCATTCTAAGTGAAAGAAGCCAGAAAGAGAAAGAAAAATACCATATGATACTGCTAATATGTGGAATCTAAAACAAACAAAAAAAAGACAGATGAACTTATTTATGAAATAAAAACAGACTTACAGACATAGAAAACAAACATGGTACAAGGACAGGGAGGGGGTGAGAAGGGATAAATTGGATGTTCAAGATTTGCAAATACTAACTAATATACATAAAACAGGTAAAGAATTTTATACTGTATACCACAGGGACCTACATTTAATATCTTGTAGTAACTTATGGTGAAAAATAATATAAAAATGAACGTATGAACATTCCTATACGAATAAAATATTTTGCTGTACACCAGAAATTGACACAAGATTGTAAACTGACTATAGTTCAATAAAAATACATAAAAGGAGAAGGAGAAACAGATCATTTGAACAGACCAATCACTAGAAGTGAAATAGAATCAGTAATATTCCCTGCAAACAAAATTTAGGACCCAATAGCTTCCCTGGGGAATTATATCAAACATACTAAGAAGAGCTCATACCAATTCTTCTCAAGCTCTTCCAAAAGTTTGAAAAGAAGGGAATACTTCCCAAATCAAACCATCATCACCCTGATACCAAAGCAAAAAATACTATCAAAAAAGAAAGCTATAGGCCAACATCATTGATGAACATAGACACAAAAATCCTTAACAAAATATTAGCAGACACAATCCAACAATACATAAAGAAGATTATACACCTTGATTAAGTTGGGTTCATCCCAAGGACGTAGGGATGTTTCAACATATACAAATCAATCAATGTGATACACCACATTAACAATAGAAAGGATAAAAATCACATGGTCATCTTAATAGATGTATAACAAACATTTGATAAAAATAAAATAAAATTTATGATAATAACTCTAACCAAAATGGGTATAGAGGGAACATACCTCAACATAATAAAAACTATTTATGACCAACCTACAGCCAGCATAATACTCAATGGTAAAAAGTTGAAAGCTGTCCTGCTAAAATCCAGAACAAACCAGAGATGTCCCCTCTCACCACTTCTATAAAATATAGTATTGGAAGTCCTAACCATAGCCATTAGACAAGAAAAAGAAACCAAAGGGATCCAAATTGAAAGAGAAGAGTAAAATTGTCACTATAGGTAAATGACAAAATAATATATATTGAAGACCCTAAACGTGCCATACAAAAAAACTAGAGCTGATAAAATAATTCAGCAAGGCAGCAGGATACAAGATTAACATACATAAATCAGTTGCATTTCTTTATACTAACAATGAAATACCAGAAAAAAAGAAAGTAAAGAAAAAAATCCCTTTTAAAATTGCATGCAAAACAAAAGGCAATTAATTAGGAAAAATATGACTAAAGATGTAAAAAACTTATATGTGGAGAACTACAAACACTGACTAAGGAAATTAAAGGTGACTTAAAGAAATAGGAAGATATCACATATTCTTGGATTGGAAGAATTTATATTGTTAAAATGGCCATACCGGCCAAAGCAATCTACAGATTAAACGTAATCCTTGTCAAATTTCCCAGGACATTTTTCACAGTACTAAAACAAATAATCCTAAAATTTATATGAAATCACAAAAGACCCACAACTGTCAAAGCAATACTGAAGGAAAAGAATGATGCTGGAGGAAAAAACCTTCTAGACATCAGACAATACTATAGAGATACAGTAATCAAAAGAGCATGGTATTGGTATAGTTATAAATATATGGATCATTGGAACAGAATAGAGTCCAGAATTAATCCCACAAACTTTTGGTTAATTAATTTTTGACAAAGGAGGCAAGAACATTCAATGAAGTAACGAAAATCTCTTCAGCAAATGGTTTTGAGAAAACCGGACAGCTGCATGTAAATAAATGAAGTTAGAATACTCCCTCATAACAAACACAAAATTAATCTCAAAATGGCTTAAAGACTTAAACATAAGGCAAGACACTTTAAACCTCTTAGAAGAAAACAGACAAATAATCTGACATAAATCTTAGCAATGTTCTCCTAGGGTAGCCTACCCAGGCAACAGAAATTAAAGCAAAAATAAACAGATGGATCTTAATTAAACTTACAAGCTTTTATACAGCAAAGTAAACCATAATCAAAACAGAAAGACAACCAACAGAATGGGAGAAAATATTTGCAAAAGATGAAACTGACAAGGGCTTAAGTTTCCATTCTTCTTAATGACTGGAAGGATACCCGTGTTGCAGGAGGAGTTAATAGGAATCAGAAGTCCTCATTGTAATTAGAAATTATTAGTTGAAGGTCAATTTTATTTTCCCAAGCCTCTGTGTTAAGAGAGTTCTCTTCTTCCCTAGAGAACATTATAAGTTGTAGACAAGTGAATGTTTGGGGGTTTTCTCCCAGGACAACTAGGGTTCCCAATTTGTAAAGAATATCTTGGCCTAAAAGTGGGCTAGGACACTCCAGCTTAACATAAGAAAGAATGTGTAAATGACCATTCATCCTATAAGCAACAAATGGGGGTGAGTAAAAAAATTTAGATTTGGTTTACTTGTGACTCCCATGACAGTGGAGGATCTAGGAAGGAAGTGTCCAGAGAAGGAAATAAGGACAGAGTAGGTTGCTCCAGTATCCAAAAGGAATGTTACTGCCCTATCTCCCACATCCATTTGTACCTGAGGCTTCAGCCCAGTAATGAAGATCTCTTGTGTTGGGACCAACTAGTGGGTGCTTCTTCAGTCCTAAAAAACCATCTTCAGATTGCAGCCCGGTTCTCCACTGTAAGTCTTTTGGTTCAAGGAATAGATGGCTGCCCAATAACCTTGCTTGTTACACCAAAAACAGGCAGATTTTGGAGGTTTGTCCTTGTTGGGACATTCCTTGGCCCAGTGACCAGGTAGGCAGAGGAGGTTGCATTTATCATCAGGTTTGCCTCAGGCTTCTGGGGCTCAAGGACTTAGGCATAGTGGCTGCCATTGAAGGGCTGCAATGATTTGGGCATGAATGGCCTCCTTCTTTCTTTTCTCTTCCTGATAGTTGGCCTCTTGCCCCTGATCTTGATTATAGAAAACCATGGCAATGATGGTCAGCATTTCATCAGAGGTCACCACAGATTCCTCAACAACTTTTTGGAGTTTTTGCCTAGTATCAGGGGGTAACTGGGTGAGAAATTTGTCCTTTAAGATGTTTTGTCCCTCATATGAGCTAATGTGCAAATTAGTATACTTAGTGAGTGCCTCCTAGAGCCATTCTAAAAAGGCATTGGAGTTTTCTCCAGGCTCCTGACTAACAGCTAACACCTTAGAATAACTGATAACTTCTGTCAGGCTGCCTGGATTCCTGCCTTAATACAGATCAAAAAATGATCCATTTCCCACTTCTGATTAAGCTCATTATAGTCCCATCTGGGCGCCATTGGAGGAAAAGCTGTTTCTCCCAATTATGGGCTGTGCTTCCTCACAAGGAAGTTGGTACTGTGGCTAAGCAACATTATAGAGGAATATAAGCATTTTTCTTTTTAGAGTTTGTAAATCAAAATGGTCCCAGTTAGCCAAGATGCAGCCCAAAGGAGTCCCAGCAAAGAGAAAGCAAGGGCAAGTTATGGGGGAAGAGGGGCTTTCAGAAGTCAGTATCTGAGGTGAGAGCCCAGAGGCTGTAGCCTGACATCTCAGTCTTCTTCCTATAACCAGTAATACCCTGAAGCCATGGGTCAAAGAGAGCTTGGCTTCCTAGGGTCATTTGGTCCAAAGTGGGAGGATCCAGTGAACAAGCCTCCACTCTAGAAGGGGAAAGTGGCCACAGTCTTATCGTGAGCTGAGAAACTCCATGGTCTGATTGGAGTGATATACTTTTAGCTTAGCACATGGTTGATCACTCAGAAGCAAGAAATCTGCTTGACTAGGATAGCCAGAGAGAGGAAGAATGAGATAAGGAAACAAATTTGAATTTGAGATTCCATTCAGAGGTTCCCAAATGGGGAAGGCAGCAGGAAATGAGAGCTTGTGCTAAAACTCCAGCAGCTGAATTTTCTAAGGCAGAGATGTTTCCTTGCCTGAGCAAGTGTCCCTGGAGGGATATGAAGCCAATAAGGAGTCAGATACATTGCAGCCCATGACTACCATCCATAGTGGTGCCTCCTGGAAAAGGGCTCCAGGGATGATATCACTCAAGTCATGCACAAAGGAGGTGGCCAAATACTTGTTGGGTGGTGAATGAGGCAAACAAGGTGCAGTCACAAGAGTTCCTTAGGCATCATAGATCAAGATACTGGTAACAAGGACATGGCCTCAGCTGCATTAGGATGCCAAGGAGAGCTCCCCATTATAAAGAGTAAGTTAATAGCCCAAGAGGAAACCACACTTGTCAGAGCCATAGGACCTTGTGGTAGCTAGTGGGAAGAAGGAAGTTTAGAGGATGAAGGAGGATATTTTTCCAGAGAACCTCACCACAGAGGTCAGAAAGTAAAAGCAAGGATCCCCAGTGGAAGAAAGAGATTAGTATAAAAAAGTCACAGCAATGAGATTGGGTGTGGCCAGGGTGAATGTTTTTCCCTAAAGTGTCCTTAGGCAAAGGACCTGGGTTTACTTGAAAAGATCCAAGAAAGTCTTTGTTGGAAGTCCCAGCACTTGAAAAGTTGTGGGGGAGTAAGAATTATACAGTAGATAGAACAGAAGTGGCATGTGTGACCTGAGAAGTAACAGAAATTACATGGTGTCTGTTAAGTTAGACAGCAAAGAAATTCGTGGTCTGTAGGAGAAAGAGCGGTTATGGATAGAGCATAGAAAAATCAAATACTCCTGCATACTTACAGAGGTGATCAGTGATCTGAGTTTGCTGTGGTTCTAGTGTGGCCATGCCCTGTGCTACCTGGACATCCTTCTGTGACTCATGAGTGTAGGGTGGGGAGGAGGTGAAGCTGTGCTTCCCTGTCCTCATTCAGGTTCTGGCATGGGGTCCTGGCTTGGCTTCCTGCCACCAGCCCAGCCCCACCTGGAATAGTCAGAGCAGCCATCATGTGTGTGACCCCAGGAGCAGGAGATCTGATCAACCAGGATGATAAGAGGAAGGGAGAGCAAGATAGAGAGAAGAGACAAGGTTAAATTCACAGCACCAAAGATATTACCCCAAAAGGGGAAGGGAAAAAACCCATTTCAAGTCATGTTCAAAAGATAAGATTTCAAATAGTAGATGGAGAGTTGTGCAGAGTAAGATTTTAAAGGATTTATTTAGGAAAAGAAAAGTACACCTCAAAAACAAGAGGCAGTCTGTTCCAAGGGAGGAAAAGTGTCAGTCTGTGTCCCTTCTCTTACACTCTCACTTAAAAATGGTTTTTTTATTGAGCGATGACTCTTGCCCCAGGGAATGGTTAGTCATGTTTGTCCTCTTTGTGCTTATCTTACCCATGATGCAAACAGAAAAACCCATGGAGGGCCTAAACCACAGTGTTAATTACATTACAGTGAGCACTATGTCATGTCCACTTAGGTCCTTCTTACTACTGCCCAGTTGAAGCTGTTGGGTTTCAACTCATTTAGAAGAAATAGTTGGCACTCATTTAGAAGAAAAGCCCCTTTATGCTGGAGGCAGATATAATGCCATCTTTCAGATAGTCTTCTGTCCCCTCCACCTAGCTGCTTGGTGCCCTCACTTATCTAACTACCTAACAATTTTACTTTTGTCCATTTTATTAATATGATTTTTGTGTTTCATTTAACTTCTTGTATCCATCTGATGATTAAAGTATATGCTGAGACAAAGGTCTAAGCAGATTTTCACTTAAAAAATTAGCCATTAATCTAGCTTTTTTGGGCATCTTTTCCTATTGATTTGAGAGTACATGTTTTTCCTATGCCAAAGTATCATATATTGTATAATGTGGTCTGCCTATATTACATTGATTTAACTGTTATGCTATTTAAACGCTTATGTTATATTGATTTATATGATTTAAAAAACATACAAAGTACACAAATTCACTATAAAATGAATGATTTTACTGATAATGAATAAAGCTTATTAGAGATGGTATGTTAATTTACAGTGGGACTGTGCATTATTATATTTTAGCATTTTAAATCAATATTTTTACTCTGTAAGGAAAAGCACTTCCAGAATGATGTCATATATGGTGTATTATGGTCTATTACATCTATCATTGATTATAATATGTTTCACTATTTATTAGACAAAATTCATGTGTTTTGAAAAAAATTATCTATTCTAGTGTAATTTTTTAGATGATATTAGAGTTACATTGTAAACCTGAAACATATTAATTTGTAAAGAACTCAATATTACACAAATTCAGATTAAAAGGATTAAGGAATACAGGTATTTGGGGCAAAATATTTCAAGCAGAAGAGATACCAAAAGAGATTAAGGTGAAAAAATGACTAGAATATTTCAAAAGAAAAATTAAAAATGACAAAGTAGCTGGTATGAAGTAAATGAAGGGGGACCCTAGAGGGTTGTAATGATACAAAACTAAGAGTTGCAGGCATGAAAGGACCTTATTTTCTAGTAAAAATGAGTTATCATAGATATTTCTTAATTAGAGTGAAGTAAAACAGTAATGATAAAGAGAAGGAAAAAATGCAGAAGCCGTGTCTTTATTGGCATCTTGTGCAGAAGAAGTGAGTTTAACCTAGCAGGAAGCAAAGATATTTCATCCATGATATCGGAGGAAAAAAAAAAAGTTATGGGAGCAGATTGAGATAGCAAAGTAGTAATGAGAATTTGTAGAAATTAATTTCCAATTGTTTCAATTTTCTCACTAAATTAGGTATAATTGTCATCAGCTATGAGTGAGTATGAGAACATGTAGGAAGTTGGAGAGAGGGAGAGAAAAGTTCAATTATTTTCTAAGAAAGTGGAAGACAGACTGGACCAATGCTTATAAGCTAAGAATAAAGTGGTATATTTTTATGCCTCGTTAATATGTGTTCAAAACTTTATCTATGTGGGTGAAAAATGTTACCTGCTATAAAAATAAATAAAGGAAGTTGAGGACATCAAGCCAGTAGCCACTACAGCTACCTCTAACTGTGTACTCTAAATGTATTCAGAGTGGAAAAACAAAAACAAAAAACCAAGATACTGGTTTTATACAGCTAAGGTACATATTTAAAAAATGAATTCAATAAACCCAGATTCTTGCATCTTGCCATATATAGAAATGTGCTTAATTCATTAACTTGAGATGTCTGTTTTTCTTTAATTAACTGTAATCTTTTGATGCTATGACTACCTGATTTTTGTTGCAAAACTCCTTTATATCCTGGGTCCTCCAATTACATCTTCAAAACAGTCCCTCAGAGCTATCTAAGAGGCTGCCTCCTGGGCTGGGGTCCTCAGAGTCTGCTGAACTAAACATAATTCTCAAATTTTAGGTTGTGTGCTTTTCTTTTTTCCAGTCAACATGTACCAGGTAATAGCACCAAAAATCTCTTGTAAATAGTCTATTGTTTTCCTGTGTTGGTTTGTTTGGCTTGGTTTTGATACCAGATCAAAAAATAAATTTGGTAGTTTTCTATTTGATATATATTCTTAAATACACTTTAAGAGCATGGACATTTTTTCTCATTAGAAAGTTTGAAAGACAACATTGAAAGAATCATCTCCACAGGGACATTTATGGAAGTAACATATTTTCAATATTTAAATGTAACGGTTTCCTCAGGTTTTCTCTTTCATCAATAACATATTTTGGAAAATTATACATGCATTTTTTACTACAGAATATAATATATCTTTTACTTAAATATAATAAATAAAATATTTTATCTCAAGTTCTGATTCATTCTCCAGTGTTATCTTTATGAACCAAGCCATTTTTCTTTGAAATAAAGCCCAAAATTAAAATATATTAGTATTGATTAATACAATATCCAAATGTACTTAATTTTTTTGAAAATAAATAATCCAGTGAACACTACATGTATACTCAGATACTTTGCCTCTTTATAATTTTACCCCATTCTGCCAAGAATGAGACAACATATAAAAACTAACCCTGGATGTGTTATTAAATAAGGAAAGTTTTGACACTTTCATGAGAGTTCTTTAAATCCTTTCATCAAATAAACCCACCTAGAATAAGTATTTTATGCCCTTCAAGCATAAGTGAATTAACAGATTTTTACATTCTGCTGTACCTGATCACAAAAAAAATATAGAACTGTAACTATTTTTTGGTTTTATATATTTAAACCTAACCATTAATGCAATTTTGAAGCAAAGCAATAAAGCAAAAAATAAAAAATAGCAGGACCTGTTAGAAAGGTTATAGGGAAACTTGTATTAAAAAAGAGTAAGTAGGGGAAGAGAGAAGATGGAGGAATAGAAGGACACTCGTAGCTCACACTCTCCCACAAATACACCAAGATTCACATCCACAGACCCACTCAGCCAACCAGAGCACCTGCAGAACTCCTATAGAACATCACCCTCTTCAAAAGATAGAGACGCCAAAAATCTGGTAGGAGAAAAGGAAAAAAGAAAGAAGAAAAGACAAAGCAGAGCAGGGTCCCACAGGGAGGGATCAGCAAAGGAGGACTGGCGCTCATTCGCTGGGTTCCCCCTCTATACTTAGAGGCCAGCAGGACAGAGGGGGAGCCTCTGAGGTTCCGATCTGTACACAGCAGCCCTTGATGGACAGAACTAAGTTAAATGAGCAAAGAGGGTCCCCGCAACTCCCAGCCCGAGACGCGGGCTGGCAGGTTGGGGCAGGGCCAGGCTGCCAAGCTGAGTGGAGAACTGGGGTAGCTGCATTGAGGCAGCCCCAGGGGACTGCAGGGGACTGTGCTCTGTGGCTGTGGGTGCACAGAGCAAAACAACCTGGGCCCGCCATAAAACAACACATATCGCAATCAAGATGGCCAGAGACAAGGATAAATGATTATAAAGTCATCAAGAGAAAAGCAAAGGGTAAGTTACAAGGGAACCCCATAAGGCTATCAGCTGATTTCTCTACACAAACACTACAGGCCAGAAGGGAGTGGAAATATATATTCAAAATCCTGAATGAGAAAAAGATGCAGCCTAGGATATTTTATCTAGCAAGGCTAACCATTAGGATAGAAGGAGAGAGAAAGAATTTTACAGACAACAAAAAGGCTGCAGAAGTTTAGCAACACTAAACCTATGCTAAAAGAAATATTGAAAAGTCTACTCTAAATAGAAAAGCAGCATGATGCTACAGAAATGAGAAACTCACAACTGGAAAGGTGATAACTCATGAATTACAAATAACATAAACACGAAATTATAAATGAAGACATACAAATCATTAAGAGTGGGAGAGGGAGACAGGGAAATATAGAAATTTTTTTTCTTTTTTAAATTTTTTGTTCCCTGTAGGATGGGTTTGAGATCTTGTTACTATCAGTTGAATACAAATACAAACAGTTTAGTAACCACAAGCCAAAAACTTACAAGGGAGTCACAAAAAATAAATAAAATCCATGATAACACAAAGGAAAATTACCAAACCACAAAAGGAAGAAGAAAGGAACAAAGAGGATATACCAATTCAACTGCAAAGATAAGTTCAAAATGGCAGTAAGCACACATCTATCATTAATTACTGTAAATGTTAATGGACTAAATGCTCCAGTCAAAAGACATAGAGTGGCAGACTGTATAATAAAGCAAGAACCTTCAATATGCTGCATACAAGAGACCCAATTCAGGTAGAAGGACACATACAGATTGAGAGTGAAAGAATAGAAAAGGATATTCCATGCAAATGGAAAACACAAAAAAGCAGGTGTTGCAGTGCTAATTTCAGACAAAATAGACTTTAAAACAAAGGCCATAAAGAAGGACATTTTATAATGATTAAAGGAGTGATACAAGATGAGGATATTGCACTCATTAATATATATGCATGCAATATAGGAACACCTAAGTACATAGAAAAATTACTAACACAGATAAAGGGAGATATTGATGGGAATACAATCATAGTTGGAGATTTTAACAGCACATTAACATCACTACACAGATCTTCCAGACAGAAAATAAATAAGGCAACAGAGAAATGAAATGATAAAATAGAAAAATTAGATTTGGTGGATATTTTCAGAGCATTACACCACCAAATAATAGGATATACATTCTTTTCAAGTGCACATGGAACATTTTCCAAGATTGATCGTGTATTTGGGCACAAAAGAAACCTCAACAATTTTAAGAAGATAGAAATTATCTCAAGCATCTTTACTGAACATAATGCCATGAAACTAGAAATCAACAACAGAAAAATAAAGGAGAAAAAAAGGAAAGCATAGAGATTAAACAATATGCTATTAAAAAAAACAATGGGTCAATAAGGAACTCAAATTTGAAATTAAAAAATACCTTGAGACAAATGACAATGAAAGCACAACCACTCAAAAACTATGGGACATAGCAAAGGCAGTGCTAAGAGGGAAGTTTATAGCGATACAGGCCTTCCTCAAAAAAGAACAATCTCAAATAAAGAATTTAACCCACCAGCTGAGTGAATTAGGAAAAGAAGAACAAAAAGCCCCAAAACACAGCAGAAGGACAGAAATTATAAAGATTAGGGAGGAAATAAATACGATAGAGATTAACAAGATCATAGAAAAAATCAACCAAACAAAAAGCTGATTTTTGAAAAAGTAAATAAAATCGACAAACCTCTGGCCAAACTCACAAAGAAGAAAAAAGAGAGAGCATAAATTAGCAAAAAAAGAAAGGAGAATGGAGAAATTACATCAAATAAAATAGAAATACAGAATATCACATGACAATAGTATGAAAAACTATATGGAACCAAACTGGATAACCTAGAGGAGATGCATAAGTTTCTGGAAACATTCTGTCCACCAAGACTGAATCAAGAAGAATCTGACCACTTGAACAACCCAATCACTAGAAATGAAACAAATAGCAATTAAAAACCTTCCTACAAATAAAAGTCCAGGACCAGACTGCTTCACCAGGGAATTCTCCTAAACATACAAATAAGAACTCATACCAGTCCTTCTCAAACTCTTCCAGAATATTACTAGGGAGGGAATATTCCCAAACTCATTCTATGAAGCGACCATCACCCTGATACCAAAACCAGGCAAAGACACTATCAAAAAAGAGAATTATAGGCCAATAACACTGATGAATATAGATGCCAAAATCCTCACCAAAATTTTAGCAAATAGAATCCAACAACACATAAAAAAGATTATACATCATGGCCAAGTGGGATTCATCCCAGTGACACAAGGGTGGTTCCATATATGCAAATCAATCAATGTAATATATCACTTCAACAAGAGAAAGGACAAAAACTACATGATCATCTCAATAGATGCAGAAAAAGCATTTGATAAAATTCAACACCCATTTATAATAAAAAATCTCACCAAAGTGGGTATAGAGGGAACATATTTCAACATCATAAAAGCTATATATGACAAACCTACAGCCAGCATAGTACTCAACAGTGAAAAACTCAAAAGCTTCCCACTAAAATCTGGAACAAGACAAGGATGCCCACTATCACCACTCCTATTCAACATAGTCCTGGAAGTCCTAGCCACAGCAATCAGGCAAGAGAGATAAAAAAATGGGATCCAAATTGAAAAAAAAGAGGTAAAAGTGTCACTATATGCCAACCACATGTTACTATATATAGAAAACCCTGAAAGGTCCACACAAAAACTACTAGAGCAGATCGAAGAATTCAGCAAGGTAACAGGTTACAAGATTCATGTTCAAAAATCAGTTGCATTTCTTTACACTAGTGATGAATCAACAGAAAATGGTAAAGAAACAATCCCCTTTAAAATACCACCCAAAGTAATAAAATATCAGGGAATAAATCTAACCAAGGAGGTGAAAGAATTATACACAGAAAACTATAAACCATTGATGAGGAAATTAAAGAAGAATTTAAAAAATGGAAAGATATTGCATGCTTTTGGACTGGAAGAATCAATATTGTTAAAATGATCACACTGCCCAAGTCAATCTACAGATTTAATGCATCCTTATCAAATTACCTAGGACATATTTCACAGAACTAGAACAAATCATAATAAAATTTATGTGGAACCATCAAAGACCTAGAATTGCCATAGCTTTATTGAAGAGAAAGAAAGAGTCTGGAGGAATAACTCTCCCAGACTTTAGACAATACTATCGAGCTACAGTCATAAAGACAGCATGGTATTGGTACAAAAACAGACATATAGACCAATGGAACAGAAGAGAGAGTCCAGAAATGAACGCAAAAACTTTGGGTCAACTAATCTTCGAGAAAGGAGGCAAGAGTATACAACGGAATAAGGACAGTCTCTTCAGCAAATGGTGTTGGGAAAACTGGACAGCAGTATTTAAAGCAATGAAGCTAGAACACTCCTTTACACCATACACAAAAATAAACTCAAAGTGGATCAAAGACTTATACATAAGATAAGATACAATAAACCTCCTAGAGAAAACTATAGGCAAAATAGTATCTGACATTCATCTCAAAACTTTACTCCTAGAAGAAATAAAAACAAGAATAAACAAATGTGACCTAATGATACTTACAAGCTTCTGCACAGCAAAGGAAACCATAAGTAAAACAAAAAGACAACCTACAGAATGGGAGAAAATTTTTGCAAAGAAAACTGACAAAGGCTTGAACTCCAGAATATAGAAGCAGCTCATATGACTCAATAAGAAGAAAATAAACAACCCAGTCCAAAAATGAGCAGAAGACCTAAACAAACAATTCTCCAAGGAAGACAAACAAATGATTAATAGTCACATGAAAAATTGCTTAGTATCACTAATTATCAGAGAAATGCAAATCAAAACTGCAATGAGATATCAACTCACACCAGTCAGAATGGCCATCATTCAGAAGTCCACAAATTACAAATGCTGGAGTGGCTGTGGAGAAAAGGGAACACTGCTACACTGCTGGTGGGAATGCAGTTTGGTACAACCACTGTGGAAAACAGTATGGAGATTCCTCAAAAGACTAGGAATAGACTTACCATAGGACCCAGGAATCCTGCTCCAGGGAATATATCCAGATGGAACCCTACTTCAGGATGACACCTGCACCCCAATGTTCATAGCATCTTTATTTACAATAGCCAAGACATGGAAACAGCCTAAATGTCCATCAACAGATGACTGGATAAAGAAGATGTGGTATATTTATACAATTGAATACTACTCAGCCATAAAATCCGATTATCATAATGTCATTTGAAGTAACATGGATGCTCCTGGAGAATGTCATTCTAAGTGAAGTAAGCCAGAAAGAGAAAGAAAAATACCATACGAGATTGCTCATATGTGGAATCAAAAAAAAAAGCATAAATACAGAACAGAAATATACTTATAGACATAGAATACAGACTTGTGGTTGCCAAAGGGGTGCGGGGTGGGAAGAGATAGACTAGGATTTCAAAATTGTAGAATAGATAAACAAGATTATCCTGTATAAAACAGGAAAATATATACAAGGTCTTATGGTAGCTCACAGAGAAAGTAATGTGATAATGAATATATGTATACGTGCATGTATAATTGAAAAAGTGTGCTCTACACCGGAATTTGACACAACATTGTAAAATGATTATAAATCAATAAAAAACGTTAAAAAATAAATAAATAATAGTAAATTACATTTCCATGCTAATTACCATTTAATGACTTAAACTTATATACAGTGATACTCTCATTAACTCTATGAAAATATAAATTTAGATTTTATGTGTTCTGATAAATGAATACAACTTAGTAGTCATATTACCTTTAAATGCTAACTTCTCCTCATTAAACTTTCACTCAAAAGATGTCTTTCAGTAATAGAGCCATTTGATACACTCTATGTATTCTTTTAAAAAATTATAAGATTATAATATAAAGAATGCATAACATTGAGACCTAGCACAAGATAATGTTTATTTATTGTTTCAGGAAAAATCCTGTAATATTATTGATATATTTTTAAATAGAATTTTTTTAAAAGGTTGAATATCATGGTAATTTGTTTCCTTATTTTCCTGCACCCTTTCATCTACATGCTTTTATCTATCTGTCTGTCTATCTATCTACCTACCTATCTATCCATTTTTGACTATTATTCCCCCCAGCAGCCTTACTGTTCAAGGATAAGAACATTATTTGTCATTTGAAAAAAAATACTTTACATCAATTTTCACACAACTAGTTTCATGTTTAATGTGCTTAGATTTGGAAATAATATGTTTATCTTAGTAGTAATAAAGAGTAACAAAAGATATTATTGAATGTACCTGTAACAATACCACAAACTGTAGGCAGGATGGTCATTTTAAACAACATTGAAACATGAGTAGAATTTGAATATTACAAAGGAAATAGGTATATTCCAAAAAGTGGACACAAAATGTTAAAACTCTAGCAGTGGAAATTTCAAGTGGCATATACATGAAAAACTGTGCATATGAGAATAACTTTGGTGGAAATTTATATTGTGAATGAAAAAAGACAATATTGAATCTAATAATATGGGAGAGAATGTATTATGTATTAAATGTTGGACAGAGTTTTATTTTATTCTGTAATAAGTGATTTAAGTGTTCAAAATATTTATTTGAGAAATAAAATCAGAATAAAATTATATTTTAATAAATGATTTTGTCCTTTTTTGTGATGAATGTTTTACAGCACTAGTTTTCATAAAAAAAACAAATCTCTATACTTCACCTGTGTAGCTGTGTCCTTCAGTGGGAAGCAAATAAAGTGACTGATATGATGCACATATAAGTTTTAAATATCTAGCTAAGTGAGGGTAATTAGAACTTTCTTTACAATGTGTTAATTATGACATTAAGTGTATACATTGCCTGGAAATTTCGGCGAAAAAACATAAATAACTTTATTCAACATGCTTGGTATATTACCTAGGAACAATGAGATAAATGAATTACAGAACATCAAAATGCTGTGCAAGTGCAAATTAAGCATTTTTGATGGGCTTAGAATATAAGCTAATTTTAAATTTTAAATAAATATATTGACCCATTGTTATGCTAAAATTTTATGTGTCAACTTAGCTAAGCAATTGCCAGGGACTGAATGTTTGTACCTCCCCCAAATCCATATTTTGAAACCCAATGCCCAATGTGAGGGTATTTGTATGGAGGACTATTGGCAGGTGATTAGGTTATGAGGTAGAGCCTCCTGAATGAGATTTGCATCCTTATAAAGGTTTCAGAGGGAGCCCACATTCCCCTACTATGTGAGAAAACAGCAAAAAAAAAAAAAAAAAAAAAGTCCTTTATGAATCAGGAAGCAGACTCTTACTAGACACCTAATCTACCAGAATCTAGCAGAACCTTGATCTTAGACTTTCCATTCTCCAGAACTGTGAGAAATAAATTTCTGTTGTTTATGAGCTATCTCAGCTATGTCATTCTATCACAGCAGCTAGAAAAGAGAAAGATAGCCATAGTACCCAGTTATTTGTTTAAACACTGATGCTTTATAATTAGTTGTCTTTAAATGAAGAACATTAAACGGGTAATAGTAGCTGGGCCTCATTCAATCAGGTGAAGGCTTTAAGATGCAAAGATTGAGTTTTCCCAGAAAAAAAGAAAATTTTGCATCAACTTTGTAACATAGAAATTCTGACTGAATTTTAATACTGTCAATCTGCCCTTAAACTTTTGTGGCCCCCATCCCCACAATTATTTGAGCCAATTCTTTAGAATACACCTCTTTGCACACACACACACATACAAATAAACACTCCTAATATCCTATTGGTTACATTTCTCTGGAGAATACTAATACATCTGTGTTCACCTAAATTAAAATTAAATTAAATTAAATTAAATTAAATTAAAATTTAATTAAAATGTTACTTTAAAATAATCTGGAAGAGTTTGAGAAGAACTGGTATGAGTTCTTCTATATATGTTTGGTAGAATTCCCCAGTGAAGCCATCTGGTCCTGGACTTTTATTTGTAGGGAGGTTTTTTGTTGCTAATTCGATTTCATTTCTAGTGATCAGTTTGTTCAAGTGGTCAGTTTCTTCTTCATTTTGTCTTGGTGGGTTGTATGTTTCCAGAAACTTGTCCATCTCCTCTAGGTTATCCATTTTGGTTCGTTACAGTTTTTCATAAAATACTCATATGATAATCTGTATTTCTATGTTATTTGTTGAAATTTCTCCATTTTCCTTTTTATTTTGCTTATTTGTGTTCTCTCTTTTTTCTTCTTTGTGAGTATGGCCAGAGGTTTGTTGATTTTATTTACTTTTTCAAAACACCAGCTTTTGATTTGATTGATTTTTTCTATTTTTTTAAATCTCTATTTTATTTATTTCCTCCCTGATCTTTATTATTTCATTCCTTCTGCTGACTTTTGGGTTTTGTTGTTGTTGTTGTTGTTGTTGTTGTTGTTGTTTTTTCTCTTCCTTTTCTAATTCTTTTACCTGGTGGGTTTGACTGTTTATTTGAGATTGTTCTTTTTTGAGGAAGGCCTGTATTTTTATAAACTTCCCTCTTAGCACTGCCTTTGTTGCCTCCCATGTTTTGTGTCATTGTGTTTCCATTTTAGTTTGTCTCAAGGTATTTTTTAATTTAACTTTGATTTCATCATTGACCCATTGGTTTTTTAATAGCATTTTATTTAATCTGCATGCTTTCCTTTTTTCCTCCTTTATTTCTCTGTTGTTGATTTCTACTTTAATGGCTTTGTGGTCAGTACAGATGCTTGAGATAATTTCTATATTCTTAAAATTGTTGAGACTTCTTCTGTGCCCAAGTACATGATCAATCCTAGAAAATATTCCATGTACACTTGAAAAGAATGTATATCCTATTTTGGGGGGATGTAATGCTCTGAAAATATCCACCAAATCTAATTTTTCTATTGTATCATTTCATTTATCTGTTGCCTTATTTATTTTCTGTCTCAAAGACCTGTCTAGTGATATTAATGTGGTGTTAAAATTTCCAACTATAATTGTGTTCCCATCAATATCCCCCTGTATTTCTGTTAGTAATTGTTTTATGTACTTAGGTGCTCCTACATTGGGTGCACATATATTAGCAAGTGTCCTCATTGTGGAGATTCTTCAAAAGACTAGGAATAGACTTACCATATGACCCAGGAATCCCACTCCTGGTCATATATCCAGAAGGAACCCTACTTCAAAATGACACTTGCACCCCAATGTTCATAGCAGCACTATTTACAATAGCCAAGACACTGAAACAGCCTAAATGTCCATCAACAGATGATTGGATAAAGAAGATGTGGTATATTTATACAATGAAATACTATTCAGCCATAAAAACTGACAACATAACACCATTTGCAGCAACATGAATGTTCCTAGAGAATGTCATTCTAAGTAAAGTAAGACAGAAAGAGAAATAAAAATGTCATATGAGAATGCTGATGTGTGGAATCTTAAAACAAAGAAAAAAGAACATAAATACAAAACAGAAACAGACCCATAGACATAGTATACAAACTTGTGGTTGCCAAGGGTTTGGGGGGTGAGAAGGGACAAATTGGGATTTCCAAATTTGTAGATTCTGACAGGCATATGCAGAAAAGGTAAACAAGATTACACTGTATAGCACAGGGAAATATATATAAGATCTTGTTGTAGCTTGTAGAGAAAAAAGTGACAATGAATATATGTATGTTCATGTATAACTGAAAAATTGTGCTCTACACTGAAATTTGACACAACATTGTAAAATGACTAAACTCAATAAAAAAAATCTTAAAAATAAAATAAAACAAAATAAAAGCATTTTTCATTAAGGTTAATGAAAACTTTATTAATTTCCTACATTGATTTAAATAATTTCTATTATAATGCTACTTCACTACATATAAACAACAAAAACTAGGGATAATTTCCCAATATTATTCATAATATCATGCAAAATTAATTTTCTAAAATAATAACCAAATAAAAATGTAATTTACTTAACAATAAAAATTTATTGTATCATTTCTTTTTTTTTAATTTTTTTGATTTATAATCATTTTACAATGTTGTGTCAAATTCCGGTGTTCAGTACAATTTTTCAGTCATTCATGCATATATAAACACTCATTGTCACATTTCTTCTCTGTGAGTTATCATAACATTTTGTGTATATTTCCCTGTGCTATACAGTGTAATCTTGTTTATCTATTCTACAATTTTGAAATCCGAGTCTATCCCTTCCAACCCTCCACCCCCCTGGTAACCACAAGTCTGTATTCTCTGTCTGTGAGTCTATATCTGTCCTTTATTTACGCTTTGTTTTGTTTGTTTGTTTGTTTTGGTTTTTCTTTATTAGATTCCACATATGAGTGATCTCATATGGTATTTTTCTTTCTCTTTCTGGCTTACTTCACTTAGAATGACATTCTCCAGGAGCATCCATGTTGCTGCAAATGGCATTATGTTGTCGGTTTTTATGGCTGAGTAGTATTCCATTGTATAAATATACCACCTCTTCTTTATCCAGTCACCTATTGATGGACATTTAGGCTCTTTCCATGTTTTGGCTATTGTAAATAGTGCTGCGATGAACATGGGGGTGCAGGTGTCATCCTGAAGTAGATTTCCTTCTGGATATAAGCCTAGGAGTGGGATTCCTGGGTCATATGGTAAGTCTATTCCTAGTCTTTTGAGGAATCTCCACACTGTTTTTCATAGTGGCTGCACCAAACTGCATTCCCACCAGCAGTGTAGGAGGGTTCCCCTTTCTCCACAGCCTCTCCAGCATTTGTCATTTGTGGATTTTTGAATGACGGCCATTCTGACTGGTGTGAGGTGATACCTCATTGTAGTTTTGATTTGCATTTCTCTGATAATTAGTGATATTGAGCATTTTTTCATGTGCTTTTTGATCATTTGTATGTCTTCCTTGGAGAATTGCTTGTTTAGGTCTTCTGCCCATTTTTGGATTGGGTTGTTTATTTTTTTCTTATTGAGTCATATGAGCTGCTTATATATTCTGGAGATCAAGCCTTCATCGGTTTCACTTGCAAAAATTTTCTCCCATTCCGTAGGTTTTCTTCTTTATTATTTCTGGTTTCCTTTGCTGTGCAGAAGCTTGTAAGTTTCATTAGGTCCCATTTGTTTATTCTTGCTTTTATTTCTTCTAGGAGAAAATTTTTGAAATGTATGTCAGATAGTGTTTTGCCTATGTTTTCCTCTAGGAGGTTTATTGTATCTTGTCTTATGTTTAAGACTTTAATGCATTTTGAGTTGATTTTTGAATATGGAGTAAGGGAGTGTTCTAGCTTTATTGTTTTACATGCTGCTGTCCAGTTTTCCCAACACCATTTGCTGAAGAGATTGTTTTAATTCCATTGTATATTCTTGCCTCCTTTGTCGAAGATGAGTTGACCAAAAGTTTGTGGGTTCATTTCTGGGCTCTCTATTCTGTTCCATTGGTCTATATGTCTGTTTTGGTACCAATACCATGCTGTCTTGATGACTGTAGCTCTATAGTATTGTCTGAAGTCTGGGAGAGTTATTCCTCCAGACTGTTTCTTTCTCTTCAGTAATGCTTTGGCAATTCTAGGTCTTTGATGGCTCCATATAAATTTTATAATGATTTGTCCTACTACTGTGAAATATGTCCTAGGTAATTTGATAGGGATGCATTAAATCTGTAGATTGCCTTGGGCAGTGTGACCATTTTAACAATATTGATTCTTCCAATCCAAGAGCATGGAATATCTTTCCATTTTTTAAATTCTTCTTTAATTTCCTTCATCAATGGTTTATAGTTTTCTGTGTATAATTCTTTCACCTCCTTGGTTAGATTTATTCCCAGATATTTTATTACTTTGGGTGCTATTTTAAAAAGGATTGTTCCTTTGCTTTCTTCTTCTGTAGATTTATCATTAGTGTAAAGAATGCAACTGATTTTTGAAAGTTAATCTTGTAACCTGCTACCTTGCTGAATTCTTCAATCAGTTCTAGTAGCTTTTGTGTGGACCTTTTAGGGTTTTCTATATATAGTAACATGTCATCAGCATATAATGACACTTTTACCTCTTCTTTTCCAATTTGGATCCCTTTTATTTCTTTCTCTTGCCTGACTGCTGTGGCTAGGACTTCCAGGACTATGTTGAATAGGAGTGGTGATAGTAGGCATCCTTGTCTTGTCCCAGATTTTACTGGGAAGCTTTTGAGTTTTTCACCATTGAGTTCTCTGCTGGCTGTAGAATTCTCATATATAACTTTTATTATGTTGAGATATGTTCTCTCTATACCCACTATGGAGAGAGTTTTTATTTTAAATGGGTGTTGAACTTTATCAAATGCTTTTTCTGCATCAATTGAGATGATCATGTGGTTTTTGTCCTTTCTCTTGTTGATGTGATGTATTACATTGAATGATTTGCGTATGTTGAACCAGCCTTCTGTCCCTGGGATGAACCCCACTTGGTCATGATGCATAATCTTTTTTATGTGTTGTTGGATTCTATTTGCTAAAATTTTGGTGAGGATTTTGGTGTCTATGTTCATCAGTGATATTCGCCTATAATTCTCTTTTTTTGCAGTGTCTTTGCCTGGTTTTGTTATCAGGGTGATGGTGGCTTCATTGAATTAGTTTGGGAGTATTCCCTCCTTTTCAATCATCTGGTAGAGTTTGAGAAGGAGTGGTATGAGTTCTTCTTTGCATGTTTGGTAGAATTCCCTGGTGAAGCCGTCCGGTCCTGGACTTTTATTTGTAGGGAGGTTTTTAATTGCTATTTCTATTTCCTTTCTAGTGATCGGATTGGTGAAGTGTTCAGATTCTTCTTGATTCAGTTTTGGTGGACAGTATGTTTCCAGAAACATGTCCATCTCCTCTAGGTTATCCAGTTTGGTTCCATATAGTTTTTCATAATATTCTCATATGATATTCTGTACTTCTATTATATTTGTTTTAATTTCTCCATTTTCCTTTCTTATTTTGCTAATTTATGCTCTCTCTTTTTTTCTTATTTGTCAGTTTGGCCAGAATTTGTCAATTTTATTTACTTTTTCCAAAAAACAGCTTTTGGTTTGGTTGATTTTTTCTATGGTCTTGTTAATCTCTATTGTATTTAATTCCTCTCTGATCTTTATTATTTCCTTCCTTCTGCTGCTTTTTGGGGCTTTTTGTTCTTCTTTTCCTAATTCATTCAGGTGGTGGGTTAAATTGTTTATTTGTGATTGTTCTTCGTTTTTGAGAAAGGCCTGTATCGTTATTAACTTCCCTTTTAGCACTGCCTTTGCTGTGTCCCTTTGTTTTTGAGTGGTTGTGCTTTCATTATCAATTGTCTCAAGGTATTTTTTAATTTCAGCTTTGATTTCCTCATTGATCCATTGTTTTTTCAATAACATATTATTTAATCTCCATGCTTTCATTTTTTTCTCCTTTGTTTCTCTTTTGCTGATTTGCAGTTTCATGGCATTCTTGTCAGTAGAGATGCTTGAGATAATTTCTACCTTCTTAAAATTGTTGAGGTTTCTTTTGTGTCCAAGCACATGATCGATCCTGGAAAATGTTCCATGTGCACTTGAAAAGAATGTATATCCTATTTTTGGTGGATGTAATGCTCTGAAATTATCCATCAAATCTAATTTTTCTATTGTATTATTTAATTTCTCTGTCGCCTTGTTTATTTTATGTCTGGAAGATCTGTCTAGTGATGTTAATGCAGTGTTAAAATCTCCAACTATGATTGTATTCCCATCAATATCCCCATTTATCTCTGTTAGTATTTCTTGTATGTACTTAGGTGCTCCTATATTGGGTGCATATATATTAATGAGTGTAATATCCTCATCTTGTATCACTCCTTTAATCATTATAAAATGTCCTTCTTTATCTTTCTTTATGGACTTTGTTTTAAAGTCTATTTTGTCTGGAATCAGTACTGCAACACCTGCTTTTTTAGCTTTTCCATTTGCATGGAATATCCTTTTCCATCCTTTCACTCTCAATCTATATGCGTCCTTCTCCCTAAAGTGGATCTCTTGTATGCAGCATATTGAAGGTTCTTGCCTTATTATCCAGTCTGCCACTCTATGTCTTTTGACTGGAGCATTTAGTCCATTAACATTTACAGTAATTATTGATAGATGTGTGTTTATTGCCATTTTGAACTTATCTTTGCAGTTCAATTGGTATATCCTCTTTGTTCCTTTCTTCTTCCTTTTGTGGTTTGGTAATTTTCCTTTGTATTATCATGGATTTTACTTAATTTTTGTGACTCCTTTGTAAATTTTTGGCTTGTGATTACCCTTTTTTGTAAATCTATTAACCCATTACTATAACTGATTTTATTAAACTGATAGTAACATGATCTCAAACCCATCCTACTGTTAAAAAAATTTAAAAAAGAAAGAAAAATATTCTATATTTCCCTGCCTCCCTCTCCCACTCTCAGTGATTTGTATGTCTTCTTTTATAATTTCATGTTTACTTTATTTGTAATTCATCAGTTATCACCTTTCCAGTTGTGTGTTTCTCATTTCTGTAGCATCCTGCTGCTTTTCTATTTAGAATAGCCCTTTCAATATTTCTTTTAGCATGGGTTTAGTGTTGCTAAACTCATGCAGCTTTTTTTTTGTCTGTGAAACTCTTTATTTCTCCTTCTATCCTCAAGGATAGCCTTGCTGGATAAAGGATCCTAGGCTGCATCTTTTTTTCATTCAGGGCTTTGAATCTATCTTGCCACTCCCTTCTGGCCTGTAGTGTTTGTGTAGAGAAATCAGCTGACAGCCTTATGAGGGGTTCCCTTGTAACTTACTCTTTGCTTTTCTCTTGCTGCCTTTAGAATCATTTCTTCATCCTTGACTCTGGCCATCTTGATTATGATATGTCTTGGTGTGGGTCTATTTGGGTTCTCCCTGTTTGGGACCCTCTGAGCTTCCTGTACTTGGATATCTGATTCCTTCTTTAAGTTTGGGAAGTTTTCAGTCATGATTTCTTGAAAAACCTTTTCAATCCCCTTTGATCCTTCTGGGACCCCTATTATGCGAAGATTGGGACGCTTTATATTATCCCATAGGTCCCTTATGCTATTTTCATTATTTTTTATTTGCTTATCTTGTAGTTCTTCTGAATGGGTGCTTTCTATTGCCCTGTCTTCTAGATCACTAATTCGTTCCTCTGCATTATCTACTCGGCTTTGCACAGCTATTAGATCATTCCTCATCTCTGTCAATGAGTTTACCCATTCTACTTGGCTCTTCTTTATAGCTTCAATTTCATTTTTGACATATTTTATATCTCTAAACACTATCTCTTTTAATTCCTTCAGCAATTCGATCACTCCTTTTTTGAAATCTTGATCTAGTAGGCTATCGATGTCTATTTTGTTGATCTTGCTTTCAGGGGTTCTCTTTTTCTTTTAATTGGGAAAGGTTTTTCTGCTTCTTCATCTTGCTCATACCTCTCTGGCACTGTGGTTTATGGAGTATCAGTTGTTTAGTTTGGTCCTTAAGGATTTTATCTATCTGATGCCTATTTAGGAATAGAACTTAGGAAAAAAAGAAAAAAATAAGAGAGAGAGAGAAAGAATTTTAAAAGAAGGGACAAAGAGGCTTCGAAAACAGTGTATAAGGAATAGTAGAAGAGCGAGTTGAAGCAGAGTATTAATCGGGTTGAGACGTCCTTTTAAAACCTTTTAAAAAAAAAAGGGGGGTAGGATGAATAGATGTATTTGAAACCTGTGTCTAATCAATAGCAGGACATCAAAACCCAAGAGAAATAGAAATGAATTAAGAAGTAAAATTTAAGAGGGTAATAGAAAATAGAACAGGTAAAAACAGATTAAAATAAAAGGAGGAGGGGAGTTGTCGGTGTTCTCCTGTAGTCTGTGTGCTTTTAATGTGAAGTCTTTCTGTCTTCGTCCTGTTTTGGAAGCTCAGCTTGCTCTTTTCAGAGGCCCTCCATTGGCGCCCTCTTCTGTGCTGCTCCCAGCACCTGTCGGCAAGCAGATCGCGCCTCCTCCTAACACTGGGTCAAGTGCAGCTCTCCTCTGCTGTGGGCGGGCGGGTCGCTGCCCCTCCCGATGCCGCAATCAGATGTTGCTGACTGGCAAGGTAGGAGGGTGGGTTGTGCCCCGTCCCAGCACCTCGGTCAGGGGCTGTGTTCCTGCCCGAAAGGCGGGGGGCCGCTCTCCCTCTACCTGCGCCGCTGGTAGCTCCACTGCTCTGTGCAGCTGCGCGCTCAGCCCTGGTCGGCGCTCCGCAGGTGGGCTCGGGGAAGTTGGAGGGACAGCCTTTTCCTAGCTCCAAGCCAGAACCCAGCTCCTTGTTTGCCTTTATGGAGCAAGTTCTCTGAGGGACCAGAATGGAAGGATCCTATCTGCCCTGGGCTGCAGGCCAGTGTCAGTCTGGCTTTTGAGGCTGCTAAGCCCTTCGGTGAGGATGCAGGTTTCGCCCCCGCCCCTGCCTGGGTGCTCAGCGCCGGAGGATATGGCGGCTGTGCCTGAGCCCCGCCTCTCTTCCCCTGAAAACTTTCCGTGGTTTTCAGAGATGGGGGTGTGCACCCTTCCCCCAAGAGCACATCAACCTTGCTGTTTTATGGAGGGCCCAGGTTGTTCTGCCCTGTGCACCCACAGCCAGGGCGCGCAGCCCCTTACGTTCCCCCGGGGTTGCCTCCGTGCAGCCGCCCCCGTCCTTCATCAGGTTTGTGCAGCCTGGCCCTGCCCGCCGCTGCTAGCCCGCGTCTCAGGCTGGGTGTCGGGGGGACGCTCTGTGCCTGTTTAACTTAGTTCTGTTACTCAAGGGCTGCCCTGTACAGATCCGAGCGTCGGAGGCTCCCCCTCTGTCCCGCTGGCCTCTCAGTTGTAGACGGGAGACCCAGCGAGCGAGTGCCTGTCCTTTGCCGTTCCCTCCCCGCGGGACCTGTCCCACGCTGCTTTGCCTTTTGTTCTTTCTTTTTTCCTTTTCTCCTACCAGATTTTTGGTGTCTTTATCTTTTGAAGAGGGCGATGTTCTGTCGGAGTTGTGCAGGTGCTCTGGTTTCCTGAGTGTGTCTGTAGATGTGGGTCTTGGTGTATTTGTGGTAGAGGGTGACCGGCGAGCATCCTTCTACTCCACCATCTTTTCTGTCACTCTATTGTATCATTTCAATTTTCTGAAATGACAATGTTAGAATGTATATATACATGTATATTATGCATATTTAGTTAATGCTATTGTAGATATTTTTCTGCATCTTAAAATTAATTTATTTTAACCATATATCAGTGTTTTGATGAGGTTGAATTTTATCATGCATATCAGAAGAAAACAGGAAAATAATCTTTTAAAAATTATAGGAACTTTTCTTCCTGGTGCATTCATTGTCAATCTTAACAGCAATAAACACTTAGAAGTTACGTGAAAGAAATTTAGATCCAGTTTAAAAGAAACATTTCCAAAAGTATTTAAGGAAAAGAACATGTGAATATAAGTTTTGAAGAAGATAATAGAAGCATAAGTCCGTCTTTTGGGTTTTTTTTTTTTTTTAATGAACAAAGGAACATGCTAGGGAAAAGACTATTGGGTTTACCAAAAAAATCAAATCTTCATAATTAAATTTTTAAAGTTTAATCTAACCATGCAGTCTTCCATAATTTCTTTGACTAACATTTTAAAATTTAGTTGACTTTCCAATAAAAATACTTAAATAAAATATGTTTTGTACTTAAATTTTATAACTATTAATATATAAATATGTAATATGTATAGTTAATAAAAGTAATATATTTTAAGATATATATTTTCCTCAATAATGGGCATAATGACAAATTAAAATTATAATGGGATAATCACAGTTCAGTCATACAAATAGGGAGTCAAGTGTCCATTGAGAGTCTGGTCTCAGAGATGCCTCTGCCTCACTGAGAACTTTCTTTGAACCAAACCAGACTCAAGGACACTATCATTTGTATTCAGAATAACACCTGTAACCTGTAACATCATGGTCTCAAAGTCTCCATAATTATGCAACCATTTTGGACCCCAACCAATCGTTACTTAAAAAACACCCAACTCCAATTATAATTCTTGATAAATGTAACATGTTACTAACTGTAACTTTGTGATTTTTGCCTTCATAAGCCTCTCCCACTTTCTAGTCTGACAGAACACACTTCAAGTACTTCTTGAAACTATATCCAAGGCTGCAGTACTAACAAACCCCAAATAAAGATTTTTTTTGTTTCAGTCAGTTCTCTGTTTCTAAATTTTTTGTTAACAGGCATTAATCCTCTAAAATTTTATTTTGTAAAACAAAGAAATTGTTCAATTAATTTCTCAGCCCCACCAGTTTCTGTTCAGAGTCATGTTTAATGCTCTTCCTTTAACTTAAGCAAGAACTTGTGTTACCATGAATCCTGTATATTTTTAAACAGATTTTAAGACATCATTAAATTTCCCTCAACAACTTTTATATTTACATCAGCAAGATGGTTACTGTTGCATCTAATCATTCTCTTTTCTGTGCTACTGATCAAATAATATCAAAACTTTTGAGAAATCAACCATTCCCTCTTTTTATCAATGGAATTTTCTCCTAAAATTCTAGATGTTTTATTCTTTTAAAGCAAGATACAGCCTGTGCTCTTTATCTGTCCTTACTAATGTACTTAGTCAGGAAATATATTCTCTGATTTTCTAATACTGCTTGGAAGAAATATTTTTCTTACATCACTCTTCATAAAACCAGTATTTTTAAGGCCAGGTCAATTCTAGTAAAAATACCTACACCTTGTTATTGTCATTTGCCAGCATCCTGGTCACTTTTCATTCATCATCACTTTAGTCATCATGTTCAGGAAACAAAACTTTCAAGAAAACCAAGCTGTATCATCTTAATTGTGCTAACTTCTCATTAAAAACAACACAACTATCTAAAGCCCAGTTTCAATTCTCCCAATTTCTGACTACCACTGTCAATATTTTCATCATATTTATTCTAATATTTCAATTGAATCAATTTTTCATCTTTTTTTACAAACACATTAATGGCCTTCCTTATTATTCATATGTTCCACTGAAATATAGTTTAATTATTTTTGAAAAAAGACTCAATTGCCTTGCCCTTCTTTCAAGCATACTTAAATGGAAATCCCTCATATATTTGATCTATTTTTCTCATAAGAAGATGAATATTACAAAACACACACAACCTTACAAATAATTGTTGACTCATTTCTAATAAAATTAATGGGTTCTCAAAACTACAAGGAAATCCAAATATACTTTAATTTTAAAATCTTTCCTGAGGAAATGATTTCAAGTTATTTACTCACTTCTCAAATGTCCAAGGTACCTCTCCAATTCTATGCCTGGTGAAAAACTTTGTCTTACATCTTTCTTCAAAAAAACTACACAATTTTTTCAAAATTATTTCTTTCTCTATGCCACAGTATAAATGCCCTTGCTTTAATTCCTGCTGATGAATGCAATTTCCTGTGCCTGATTTTGAAATTTGGAGCACAGAAACATTTATTGCAATCCCATACAAAAATAAATAAATAAATATATAGACCACTCAAATTCAAAAGACCCAAACTCCTAGATGGTTTTCCTAGGAAGAATTTTTATAGGCAAATTTTGAGGGAGGACTGCAGGGTATGTGATATTCCTCTGACCGGTTGGTGGTGAGATGAAAAGATGGTGACCCAGGAATCTCAGTTATCAGCTGTCTGAAACAACCAGTCGGGGTCAAGATGCTTCAGCTTATCCTGAAGTTACCATCCCCCACCTGGGTGGGGCTTTTAGTTCCTGCAAAAGAACTCAAAAGTTATGCATCAGATTGTTCTGTATATTCCTTGAGGAGGAACCAGGATGCTGCTCCATTGCTGCACTATTGTTTCTTTTCTTTCTTTCTTTATTTTTTCTTAACACTTTTATTGTGGTATGCTTCCTGTACAGTAAACTACACATATTTCAAATGTACAATTTGATGAATTTTGATACATGTATATACGCCAGTGAAACCAGTATGACAACCAAGACAACTAACATTTCCATCACTCCCCAAGAGGTACAATTTACAAAAACCTAATTTATCACTTTCCACCCCCTTTTTTTCCCTGCTAACCATAAGTTCATCCTCTATGTCTGTGAGCTTGTTTCTTTTTTGTAGATAAGATCATTTGTGTCTTATTTTTAAGATTTCACATATAAATGATATTATATGATATTTTTCTTTCTCTTTCTGACTAACTTCATTTAGAAGGACAATCTCCAGGTCCAGCCATGTTGCTACAAATGACATTATTTTATTATTTTGTATGACTGAGTAGTATTATATATATCTTTATCCAGTCATCTGTCAGTGGACATATTTGGGCTGTTTCCATGTATTGGATATTATAAATTTTGCTGCTATGAACATTGGGGTTCATGTGCATTTTGAATTATAGTTTTCTGTGGATATATGACCAGGAGTGGGATTACTGGATCATAAGGTAATTATTTGTAGGTTTTTTTTTTTTTTTTAAGAAACCTCTGTATGGTTCCCCAAAGTGGCTGCACTAATTTAAAATTCCATCAACAGTGTAGAAGGGTTCTTTTTCCTCCACATCTCATCCAGAATTCATCACTTATAGATTTTAATTATGGCCATTCTGACTGGTGTGAGGTGATATCTCATTGTAGTTTTGATGTGTATTTCTCTAACAATTAGTGATGTTAAGCATCTTCATGTGCTTGTTGGCCATCTGTATGTCTTCTTTGGAGAGATGTAATTTTAGGTCTTCTGTCTATTATTTGATTAAGTTTTTGTTTTTTTGTAAAGCTGTATGAGATGTTTGTATATCTTGGAAATTAGTCTCTTGTTGGTCACATCATTTGCAAATATTTTCTCTTATTCTGTGGGCTGTCTTTCATTTTGTTGATGGCATCCTTAGCTGTGCAACAGCTTGCAAGTTTAATTAGATCCTACTTGTTTATTTTTGCTTTTATTTCCATTACCCCAGGGGCTGGTTCAAAAATATATATTGTTGTGATTTATGTCCAAGAGTGTTCTGCCTATGTGTTCCCCTAGGAGTTTTATAGTATCTAATCTTACATTTAAGTCTTTACTCCATTTTGAGTTTATTTTTGTATTTGGTGTTAGATAATGTTCTAATTTCAATCTTTTACAGATAGTTGTCCAGTTTTCCCAGCACCAATTATTGAAGAGACTTTCTTTTTTCCATTGTATATTCTTGACTCCTTTGTTATAGATTAATTGACCATAAGTGTGTGGGTTTATTTCTGGGCTTTCTATCCTGTCCCATTGATCTATGTGCCTGTTTTTATGACAATACCATACTATTTTGATTATTGTAGCTTTGTAGTACAGTCTGAAGACAGGAAGCATGATTCCCCCAGCTCTGTTCTTTTTCAAGATTGTTTTGGCTATTTGGGATCTTTTGTGTTTTTATAGAAATTTTAACATTTTTTCTTCCAGCTCTGTGAAAAATGTCATTAGTAATTTGATAGGGATTGCATTGAATATGTATGTTTCCATTGGTAGTATGGACATTTTAACAATGTTGATTCTTCCAATTCAGAAACAAGGTATATCTTTCCAATTGTTTATGTGGTCTTCAATTTCTCTCATCAGTGTCTTAAAGTTTTCAGAGTACAGGTTTTTTTGTCTCCTTGGGTAGGTTTATTCCTAGGTATTTTATTCTTTTTGGTGCAATGATAAATTGTATTGTTTCCTTAATTTCTTTTTTGCTACTTTGTTGTTAATGTATTGAAATGCAACTGATTTCTTATATTAATTTTGTATCCTGCAAATTTACCAAATTCATTGATGAGTTCTAGTAGTTTTCTGGTTGCTTGATTATGGTTTTCTATGTACAATATTGTGTCATCTGCAAACAGTGACAGTTTTACTTCTTCATTTCCAGCCTGGATTTCTTTTTTTCTTTTACTTCTCTGATTTCTCTAGCTAGGACTTTAAAAGCTATGTTGAATTAAAGTGGACAGAATGGGTTTCCTTGTCTTGTTTCTGATCTTAGAGAAAATGCTTTCTACTCTTCCCCATTAAGTATGATGTTAGCTGTGGGTTTATCATAAATGGCCTTTATTATGTTGAGGTTTGTTCCATCTATGCCCACTTTCTAGAGAGTATTTTTATCATAAATTGATGTTGAATTTTATCCAAAGTATTTTTCTGAATCTACTGAGATGATTATATGGTTTTTATTCTTCAGTTTGTTAATGTGATGTATCACATTGATTGACTTGTGGATATTGAAAATTCCTTGCATCCCTGGGATAAATCCCACTTGATTATGGTGTATGATACTTTCAATGCATTGTTGGAATTGACCTGTTAGTACTTTGTTGAGAATTTTTGCATCTATATTTATATGTGATATTGGCCTCTAATTTTCTTTCTTTCTTTTTTTTTTTGTGATATATCTGTCTGGTTTTTTTATCATGGTGATGTTGGCCTCATAGAATGACTTTGGAAGTGATCCTTCATCTGCAAGATTTTGGAATAGTTTCAGAAGAACAGGTGTTAACTCTTCTCTAAATGTTTGGTATCAGTAATTTTAAAACTTCCAAAAACAATAGTTCAGGACCACATGGCTTCAAAGGTAAATTCTGCACTTTTGTTTCTTGACTCTCTTTCCTCTGTTACTGCATTCCCTCACTCTAACTAGAAACTATTTGAGCCAGCCCTTTGGAAATCAGGGAACGTCTAGAGGGTTAACCTTTTTTCCTACTAACAAGAAACAAGGGACTTGGAAAAGTTTTAGTACCTGGGAGGGTCCCTCAGTGTCCTGTTCAGTTTTACTCCTTCAGGTATGTTCCAGATCATGTCATTTATTTTTACCCCAGATATTTGATTTTGTATATGTCTTTTTATTACATTAATTTTTTTGGTATTTTTATATTGGATTTTTCTTATTAGCATGAAAATATGTTCTAATACCTGAAGTTATTAACCTTCTATACTGTGATTATCTTTGACAGTCTTGCCCAGGGATCCCTTTTGAAAAAGAAAAAAATAATAATAATTGGCTAAAATAAGAACACATGAGATTACAAAAGAAAGCAATTATATTGATATAAAGTTACAAGATAAGAAAAGGGAAAAACAAAGATAATCTTGTGAAAATATATATATATATATATATATATATATATATATATATACACACACACACACACACACACACACATATTAGTTTTATGTATATATATATGGATTAGTATACATACATATATTTTCAAGCTCTGTCTGCTGAGACAGTTTAGAAGCAGTGAGACCCTAATAGCAATTAGCACATCCAAGACACAGATCTTTTCCCATAAAATAATTAGCATATCTTGGAGAAATAGCTGATATTAGGCTGCAACAAGAAAAAATAAAGATGAGTGTGAAGCAGTGAAATACCAGAAGATTATTTCAAGAACAAATTAAGAAAACATATACAAAATTTCTGACCAGTAGTACTCCTCCAAATTGTCAAAGTCATGAAAAACTAAGACTGAGAAGCTGTCACAGACCAGAAAAAGCTAAGGAGATGTGGCTGACTAAAGTGGTCTCTTGGTCTGGATCATGAACAGCAAAGGAACATTAATATAAAAACTTGAAATCACTATTGAAGTTTGCAATTTAGTTAATAATAAAATATAAGTTTTTGTTGTTGTGATAAAATTATTGTGTCAATATAAAATTTTTGCAATAGGGGAAACTGGTTGAATGACTTTTATAACTTTATATAACTTGAGTGTTTCCTGTTCAATAATAATGAAATACTGAATTTGATTAGAACTCAATGAAAATAAGCATGAACGTTTCCCCCTTTCAATTCCACAAAATTTATGAATTCTGTTCATGAACTTTATATTAAGAACCCTGCTCAAATGTTTTCTGACCTTAAAAATAAAGACCCATCTTTATTTCTGCCTATGCCCCATATGTGTTTCTTATTTTATCAAAACTTCTTAAAATAAATATTCATTTTGGATTTACTTCTCAACCTCCATCAGTAATTCTGATTTTGACTTTTTTTTGAAATTTTTCTTGTCAAGTTTAAAGACAGCTTGATCTGCCAGTGTCATCTCTTTGTCATTATTCGAGTTATCAACAGCATTTTATCTAGTTAATCATTTTGTCTTTGAATCATGTTACAACTTCCCTGATATAATCACAGCTCTCCTATTATCACACTGGTTACTCAATCTAAAATTCCCTGACTCCTCATTTAAAAAAAATTTTTTTTGACCTCTCCTCATGCACTACTATATATCACTAGAAAGTCTGTAGAAATTTATTTCTGTACTCTTCATTTAACATGAGAAACTGGAAACTGGGAGAGACAAAATTTTGGAGATACTTTTTTTAATAAAATGTTTTATGAATATGGATAGAAGCCTAATCTGTGAATGTATTGCTTTCTAAAATGCAATAGTATGAAGAAATTATATGCCTTAATTTCTAGAATTGAGTGTAGTGGGATAAAATTTTAAGTCTTTTCTGACCATCGATATGGCACTCTAATTTCTCTCATTTACATAATTGTATCCTATGTTTATCTCCAATGCATATCTTGTGCCTAGAGTTGTTCCTGGGAAATAACACCTACTTTACATTTATTAAATTAATAAGTAAATGCATGAGCAGGCACAATCTGTGCCTACAGAATGTTCTCAGATTACTGAAGCATGAGTTCTGAAGTGACAGTTTATGAAGAGAGAAGGGAAGAACTAGTAATAATGTATGTAATAAGGCAATACCTTTTGCAAGAAACTGAAGCATCAAGCCCTTTAATTTTCTGTATAATTTTAAAATGTTACTGGCGTTTCTTTAAATTTTTCTATACAAATTTTAGTTGAATTAAATGCAGTATTTTTCAATGCTTCTCAGATGACTAATACTAACCTGTATAAGTAGTTTGTTAAAGAAATTTTATTTTAATAATCTGAAAGAGAGAATGTATATAATTTTATTTGAGAGACATCCAAGGGCTAAATTAATACAGAAGAATTTTTTACTCAAAATATCCAAATATCACCTAAATGTGTCAGAAATAAATTGCTTTTAATAATTATCCTCATGAATAACTTTCAATACACTTTTAAAAGAAAACATTGTTTTAGATATCCTAATATATTTTCTGAAATGCACAAGATACAAGTTAGTACTTCTACTCAATACATTTATTCTTTGGACAATAGTAGGTAACTAGAAGATATAAAAAGTGTTTATCATTGTCTATCAAGTTAAGGAATTTAGCAAGTAAAACTAGAGATAAAAATGGTTTGTTCTTGTATTTCTCTGTCTCATCAAATCACATCTGATTTAGAGCCAGATTCCCTAGGATTTAACTATTATTGAATGTAATAATGAAAGAAGTTGTGGAGACACTTAATTACCCACACAATGGGTGCCCAATGGAGAAGCTTCTTTTAACCTTCTCTTCTGTGATAAGATAATTATTATCTGGTGCAATTGCTACTAATATAAATATTCACAGATTGCCAACTGTGCTCTAAAAGCTGTTACTGATGAAAGCTTCTTTGTGACCTTGTGGGGGATGCCACTGCTCATTTCTTAACAAATAATGCCTTATCAACTAAAGAATGAACAGTGTTTCAATATCTAGAAAATTTAAATAAAATTAGAAGATAATATTTGGTGAAGCATTAGAAATCTATTTTACTAAACAAAATATCATGTAATGTTTCTTAATCTTATTTAAAATAAAGCTATTATCATCCATGAAAATATAAATCTGTGTTGGGAATATTAACTTGTTATATTTTTATAAATTATTTAAAATATAATGTGTCAGCCAATGGAGGCTGATGTGGGGTTCTCGAAGGTGAGTGGCCAAAATGAAAAATATGTACGAATAGTTGCGATACAGCCAGACAGACTTCAGCAGGAGACACAATGGGGTTAACAACACTTTATTCTATTGCCACAGGGTGGTGTGCACCTATGATGTACCTGTCCTGCTTTTTCTCTGCCAGCACATGCGCAATGTGAATTTCTTTGTTCATTAGGCTTACAGAATATCTCTAGCACATGCGTACTTCTGTTTTCTTTGTTCTAAATCTTATATAATTGACACATGTGTACAGCAATTATTTACTGCATACTACAAACATGCTCTGATTGTGGCCTTGGGTCCCACAGCCTTAACTCATCTCAAGGCCAGCTCACATTCTGCAAACTCTTCTGTCAGCAGTATTTCTAACCATCTATATTGTGTAAGGGAAAGTTTCCTTTCTCAGAGTAGTGGAATTGATTAGCATTTTCTTAAAATACTAAGTATTCAACAAAATATTGATGATAAATTCAAACAGATGGTAATTGTATGTTTTGACATTCAGTTTTGAAGAATGTTTAATTTTTTGACCCTAAGAGCTTTCACGGTGCTTTAGAATCGACAGAGATAAATGTTTGTCCAGTTTGGATAAGTAGGTAATAGGAGCTTAATAAGGTTTTAGTACATGAAAATATCAAAATGTCATTATTTTCCACATCTTCATAGTGTGAATTTTGCAACTGTTATTCCAAATTTAGCAAATTCAACATTTCCACATGCCTCTACTAATTGAACTGAAAATTTGGCTCTATTCATAAGACATTGATTTTCCTGCCATTCTCTTGAGTGTGATCCTTTTCTCATAACCTAATGTAGAGAGAGATTGCATCACAGTTCCTTATGTGCACTGCTCCTTTAAAAAAATTATCTCTTTACTGTCCTATAAAAACACCCAGTAAACCAACAACTCTGTTTTTGGGACAGCATCCATGTCACTCCTGTACAATTTTCCCCAGACATCAATGATTTTTATCTGTTTATGTCCCAAAAATTATTTAAAATTTTATAACTTGATTCAATTTTCCTCTCTATCAAGTCCTGGCCATCATTAAGAAAAATTTCAACATCATAGACTCATATAGTTGCTTAACCAACTAATTTTTTCTTTTTCTTTCTTCCTTCCTTCCTTCCTTCCTTCCTTCCTTCCTTCCTTTCTTTCTTTCTTTCTTTCTCTTTCTCTCTCTCTCTCTTCCTTTCTTTCTTCTTTCCTTTCTCCCTTGTTCCTTTATTTTTTTCATTGAAGTAAAGTCAGTTACAATGTGTCAGTTTCTGATGGACATCACAGTGTTTCAATCATGAATATACATACATATATTCATTTCAGATTCTTTTTCATTAGAGGTTATTAAAAGATATTGAATATATTTCCCTGTGCTATAAAGAATTTTGTTCCTTTTTAAATCTGTTTTCATACATAATGGTTGATATTTGCAAATCTCAAACTCCCAAATTTATTTCTTCCCACCCCAGTAACTAAGAATTTTTTACTATGACAGTCTGTTTCTGTTTTGTGGGTGAGTTCATTAGTGGCCTCTTTTTTTTTTTTCTTTATTTTAGATTCCACATAAAGGGATATAATATATTTTTATTTCTCTTTCTGGCTTACTTCATCCAGAATGACAATCTCCAGGCCCATCCATATTGCTGTAAATGGCATTATTTCATTATAGTTTATGGCTAAATAGTATTCCATTCTATAAATATACCACAACTTCTTTATCCAGTCATCTGTTGCTGAACTTTAGGTTGTTTCCATATCTTGGCTATTGTATATGGTGCTGTTATGAACATTGGGATGAATGTATCTTTTTGAAGTAGAGATCCATTTGGATATATGCCAAGGATTGAGATTGCTGGATCATACAGTAAGTCTATTTTTTTTTTTTGAGGGATATCCATATTGTTTTCAATGATGTCTGCATTAAACTATATTCCCAACAGTTTAGGAGGGTTCCCTTTTCTCCACACCCTCTCCAATGTTCATCGTTTATGGACTTTTAATGATGACCATTCTGACTGGTGTGAGATGATACCACATTTTAGTTTTGATTTGCATTTCTCTGATAATTAGTGATATTGAAAATTTTTTCATGTGCCTATTGGTCATTTGTATGACTTCATTGGAGAATCGCTTGTTTACATCTTCTGCTCATTTTTGGATTGAGTTTTGCTGTTGTTGTTGTTGTTATTAAATTGTATAAGCTATTTATATATTCTGAAATTTAAACTTTGTCACATCTTTGCAAGTATTTTCTCCCATTTCATAGCTTGTTGTTTTGCTTATGGTTTCCTCTGTTATGCAAAAGTTTATAAGTTTAATTAGGTCCCATTTGTTTACTTTTGCTTTTATTTCTATTGCCTGCCTAAACTGCCCAGGAGAGCATTGCTAAGACTTATGGTAAAGAATGCTTTCCTATATTTTCTGCTAGGAGTTCCATCATATCTTGTCTTATATTTGTCTTTAAGCCATTTTGAATATATATTTTGTGTACAGTGTTAAGGAGTTTTCTAACTTCATTGATTTACATGCTGCTATCCAGTTTTCAAAACACAATTTTTCTCCACTGTATATCCTTGCTCTCTTTTTGAAAGATTAATTGACCTTTGTGGGCTTATTTCTGGTATCTCTATTCTGTTCCATGGATCTGTATGTCTATTTTTATGTCAAAACCACACTGTTTTGATTAGTGTCCCTCTGTAGTATGGCCAGACCTCTAGGAAGATTATTTCTCCAGCTTCGTTCTTTTTCTTCAATATTGCTTTGGCAATGCTGGGTCTTTTGTGATTCCATATAAATATTAGGATTATTTGTTCTGGATATGTGAAAAATGTCCTCAGTAATTTGATAGGAATTGTATTAAATCTGTAGATTGTCTTGTGCAGTATGGCCATCTTAACAATATTGATTCTTCCAATCCAAGAGCATGAGATTTTTTCCATTCCTTTAAGTCATCTTTTATGTCCTTAATCAATATTTTGTAGTTCTCCATATATGTCTTTCATCATCAGATTTATTCCTAAATATTTTATGGTTTTGGGTACAATTTTAAAATGGGTTATTCCCTTTACTTTCTTTTACTGCTAATTCATTGCTGGTGTAAGGAAATGCAACTGAGTTCTGTGTGTTAATATTGTATCCTGCTACTTTGTTGAATTCTTTTATCAGCTGTAGTAGTTTTTGTGTAAAGCTTTTAGTGGTTTCTATATATAGTATCATATCATCTGCCTATAGTGACAATTTTACCTCTACTTTTCCAATTTGAATCTCTTTTATTTATATTTCTTGCATGATTGCTGTGGCTAGGACTTCCAAGACTATGTCGAATAGAACTGATGAGAGAGGGCATCTTTGTCTTGTTTCAGATTTTAGTGGGCAGGCTTTCAGTTTATCACCATTGAGTATTAAGCTGGCTGTGGGTTTGTCAAAAATGGCTTTTATTATTTTAAGATATGTTTTCTATATATCTTCTCTGATAAGAGTTTTTATCATAAATGGGTGTTGTAATTTATGAAAATTTTTTTTCTGCATCTATTGAGATGACCAGGTGATTTTTGTCCTTTCTTTTTTGATGTGGTTTACCACATTATTTGATATGTGTATGTTGAAATGTCCTTGTGTCCCTTGGATGAATCCATCCTGATCATGTTGTATGATTTTTTTATGTGTTTTTGGATTCTGTTTGCTAAAATTTTGTTATGGATTCTTGCATCTATGTTCATCATTGTTATTGGTCTATAATTTTCTTGAGGGTATGTCTTTGGTTTTGGTATCAGGATGATGGATGGTTGCTTCATAGAATGATTTGGGAGTATTCCCTACTTTTCAATCTTTTGGAAGAGTTTGAGAAAGATCAGTATGAGTTCTTATTTGTATGGTTTGTAGAATTCCTCAGTGAAACCATCTAGTCCTGGACTTTTGTTTGCAGGGAAAATTTTTTTTACTGCTGATTCTGTTTCATTACTAGTGATCAGTCTTTTCAAGTGGTCTGTTTCTTCTTGATTCATTGTTGACATACTGTAATTTTCCAGAAAATTGTCCACTTGTACAAAGTCATCCAACTTGTTTCCATATAGTTTTTCATAGATTTCTCTTATGTTTCTTTGTATATCTGTATTATTGGTTGAGATTTCTCCATTTTCCTTTCTTATTTTGTTTGTGTCCTCTATTTTTACTTCTTGGTGAACTTGGACAGAGGTGTGTGAATTTTGCTTACTCTTTCAAAAAATCAGCTCGTGGTTTGATTATTTTTTTCTTATTTTTTAATCTCTATATTATTTATTTTTCCTTGATCTTTATTTCTTTCCTTTTGCTGACTATAGATTTTTTTCTTATTTTTATCTTTTTCTTCTTTTGTATGATATATATATATATATTTTAAATTGATGTATAGTCAGATTGCAATGCTGTGTCAATTTATAGTGTACAGTGCAATTCTTCAGTCATACATAAATACACATAAATTCATTTTCTTATTCTTCTACATTATGAGCTATTATAAAGTATTGAATATATTTCCCTGTGCTTTACAATATAAACTTGTCTATCTGTTTTACATATACCAGTCAGTATCTGCAAATCTCAAACTCTCAGTTTAGCCTCTCCCCTGGCAACCACAAGCCTGTATTTTGTCTACTTAAGTCCATTTCTCTTTTATATATGTTCATTTGTCTTTTTTTTTTTTTTTTTTTTTTTTTTTAGATTCCACATACAAGTGATGTCATATGGTATTTTTATTTCTCTTTCTGGCTTACTTCACCTAGAATGACATTCTCCAGGGACATCCATGCTGTTGCAAATAGCATTCTTTTATCATTTTCTTCTGGCTGAGTAGTATTCCATTGTATAAATATATCACTACTTCTTTATCTAGTCATCTGTCAGTGGACATTTAGGTTGTTTCCATGTCTTGGCTATTGTAAATAGTGCTGCTATGAACATTGGTGTCCAGGTGTCCTTTAGAATTAGAGTTGCTTCTGAATATATGCCCAAGAGTGGGATTGCTGGGTCATATGGTTCAGTCTATTTTTAGTCTTTTGAGGTAACTCCATACAATTTTCCACAATGGCTGCACCAAACTGAATTTCCGCCAACAGTGTAAGAGGATCTGCTTTTCCCCACACCATCTCCAGCATTTATCATTTGTGGACTTTTGAATGATGGCCATTCTGACTGGTATGAGGTGATAGCTCATTGTAGTCTTGATTTGCATTTCTCTGGTAATTAGTAATATCGAGCAGTTTTTCATGTGCCTATTGGTCATTCATATATCTTCACTGGAGAATTTTTTGTTTAGGTCTTCTGCCCATTTTTGTGTTTGGTTGGATTGAGTTTGTTTGGTTTTATTCCTCATTAAGTCATATGAGTTGTTTATGTATACTGGAAATAAAGTCCTTGTCAGTTTCATCTTTTGCAAATATTTTCTCCCATTCTGTAGGTTGTTGTTTTGTTTTGCTTATGATTTCCTTTGCTGTGCAAAAGCTTGCCCACTTGTTTATTTTTGCTTTTCTTTCTATTGCTTGAGGAGATTGCTTGAGGAAAACATTGCTGAGATATATGTGAGACAATGTTTTGCCTATGTTTTCTTCTAAGATGTTTATGGTGTCCTGTCATGGTTAAGTCTTTCATTAATTTTGAGTTTATTTTGTTTATTTTGTAATTGAGTTTATTTTGTGTAAGGGAGTATTCTAAATTCACTGATTTACATACTGCTGTCCAGTTTTCCCAGCACCATTTTCTAAAGAGACTGTCTTTATTCCATGGTATGTTCTTGTCATCTTTGTCAAAGATTAAGTGACAAAAGTTTGTGAGTTCATTTCTGGGCCGTCTATTCTGTTCCACTGATCCATATGCCTATTTTTGTATCAATATCATGCTGTTTTGATGTGTAGTATTATCTGAAGTCTGGAAAGGTTACTCCTCCAGCCTCATTCTTTTTCTTCAGTAATGCTTTGGCAATTCTGGGTCTTTTGTGATTCTGTATAAATTTGGGGATTATTTATTCTAGTTCTGTGAAATATGTCCCAGGTAATTTGATATGGATTGCATTAAATCTGTAGATTGTCTTGGGCAATATGGCCATTTAACCAATATTGATTTTCTAATCCAGGAGCCTGGGGTATCTTTCCATTTTTTAAGTCTTCGTTAATTTCCTTAATCAACATTTTGCATTTCTCCATGTATAATTCCTTCACCACCTTGGTTAGATTTATTCCTAGGTATTTTATTACTTTGGGTGTTATTTTTAAAGGAGTTGTTTCTTTCCTTTCTTTTCCTGTTTTTCATCCTTAGTGTACAGAAATGCCACTAATTTCTGAATGTTAAACTTGTATCCTGCTAACTTGCTGAATTATTTTACTAGTTTTTTTTTGAAAAGCTTTTAGTGTTTTCTATATATAATATCATGTTGCCTGCATATAGTGACAATTTTACCTCTTGTTTTCCACTTTGGATCCCTTTTGTTTCTTTCTCTTGCCTGATTGCTGTGGCTAGGACTTCCAAACTATATTCAATAGGAGTGGTGAGAGTGTATAACCTTGTCTTGTCCCAGATTTTAATGGGAATGTTTTCAGTTTTTCACCATTGAGTACTTTGATGGCTATAGATTTGTCACAAATAGCTTTTATTATGTCAAGCTATGTTCCCTCTATACTTACTTTGGTGAGGGTTTTTTTCATAAATGGATGTTCAACTTTATCAAATTTTTTTTCTGCATCTAATAAGATGATTATGTGTTTTCTATTCTTTTTCTTGTTGAAGTGGTAAACTACATTGATTGATTTGTGTATGTTGAACCATCCTTGTGTTCCTGGGATGAACCCAACTTGATCATGGTGTATGATCTTTTTTATGTGCTGTTGGATTCTGTTGGCTAAGATTTTGATGAGGATTTTTGCATCTATGTTCATCAGTGTTATTCTTTTAGGTGATAGTTTAGGTTCCTTACTTGAGAATATTCTTTCTTGAGGAAGCCTATATACCTCTATGAACTTCTCTCTTAGGACTACTTTTACTGTATTCCAAGTTTTTGTGTGGTTGTGTTTTCATTACCATTTGTGTCAGGGTATTTTCTTAATTTCTTCTTTGACTTAATCAATGGCCCACTGATTTTTGTTTTTGTTTTTTTTTTTTTTAGTAGCATGTTTTTTAATCTCCATGCTTTTTTTTCTCCTTTGTTTTTCTGTGGTTGATTTATAGTTTCATGGCCTCATTGTCAGAAAAGATATTTGAAATAATTTCTATCCTCTTAAATTTGTTGAAGCTTCTCTGTGCCTCAAGTTTATGTGATCTATCTTAGAGAATGATCCATGCACACTTGAAAAGAATATTCTTTTTATTTTTTTGGATGTAACATCCTGAAAATATCAACCAATTCCATCTGTTTCATTGTGGCATTTAGTATTCCCTTTGCCTTACTGATTTTCTGTCTGGAAGATATGTCCAATGATGATAATGAGGTGTTAAAGTGTCCTACTGTGTTTGTGTTTTGTCAATTTCCCCCTTTAAGTCTATTACTATTTGTTTTATGTATTTAAGTGCTTCTATATTAGGTGTTTATATGTTAATGAATGCAATATTCTCATTTTGTATTACTCTTTTAATCATTATGTAGTGTCCTTCTTTATCTTTCTTTACAACCTTTGGTTTAAAATCCATTTTTCTGAAATCTCTATTTCTATTCCTGCTTTCTTGTCATTTCCATTTACATAAAATATCTTTTTCCATTCTCTCACTTTTAATTAATATGTCCTTCACCATAAAGTTGGTCTTCTTTATGCAACATATTGTAGATTCTAGTTTTATTAGCCAATCTGCCACTCTACATCTTTTGATTGGAATATTTAGTCTATTGACATTTACAGTAATTATTGATGGATGTGTGTTTATTGTCATTTTGAACTTAGTTTTCCAGTTGATTTGGTATTACTTCTCTCTTTGTTCTTTTCTTTTTCTTTCTGTGGTCTGATAATTTTCTTTTGTATTGGCTTGGTTTCTTTTTGATTTTTTTACTATTGTATGCTTTTGATTTGTAGTTACCTTGTTTTTCAAGTATATTAAACCATTACTATATCTGTTTGCTTTAAACTGATAGTCAAAGAGGTTCAAGTTCATCCTAAAAAGAATGAAAATATCTATATTTTCTTGCTTCCCTTTCCCATCTTTAATGATTTTGATGTCCTTCTTTACAGCTTCATGTTTATTCTATTGCAAATCATTTTAGTTATCACATTTCCAATTATAGTTTTATCTGTTCTATATTGTCCCACTTCTTTTCTATTTAAAGTAGACCTTTTAATATTTCTTTTAGCATAAGTGTAATATTGATTAATTGTTTTAGTTTTTGCTTGTTTGTAATATTCTTTTTCTCTGTTTCAATTCTAAAGGTTAGCCTTGCTAGATAAAGTAACCCAGGTTGCACATTTTTCTCATTCAGGACTTTGAATATATATTGCTACCTCTTTCTGTCCTGCAATGTTTGTGTTAAGAAATCAGCTGAAATCATTATGGGGCTTCTCGTGTAGTTAACTCTTTTTCCCCCTTTGCTGCCTTTAGAATCTTTTCTTTATCTTTAAACTTGGCCATTCTAATTATAATATGTCTTGGTGTAAGTCTATTTGGGTTCTTCTTGCTGTGGACCTTCTGTGCTTCCTATACATGGATATCTGATTCCTTCTTTAGATTTGGGAAGTTTTCAGTAATAAACTTTTCAAATACCTTTTCAGTACCTTTTTCTTTCTTCTCCTTCTGTGACTCCTATTATGCATAGATTGGGATGCTTTATATTATCCCATAAGTCTTTTATTTTGCTTTCATTAGTTTTCACTTGTTTTTCTGTTTATTGTTCTGATTAGGTAATTTCTGTTATATTGTCATCTAAGTCACTTATTTATCTCTCTGCATTATTTAGTCTGATTCTGATGCCTTCACCTTGGCTCTTAACTCATCCATTGAGTTTTCTGTTTCTAATTGGCTCCTCTTTAGAGTTTCTATTTCCTTTCTAGTATTTCCTTTCATATTATTCTGCACATTTATTCATATTCTCTCTTATTTCCTTCAGTGTTTTTATCATTTCCTTTTTGAAGTCATGATCTAGTAGACTATTGAGGTCTATTTCATTGATTGTTTCTTCAAGGGACATCTCTTTTTCTTTAATTGAGAATTGTTTCTCTGCTTCTTCATTTTACTTATATATCTCTGCCACTATGAATTATGGAGTTTCAGTTATGTACTGTGGTCTTGAAGGGTTGCTTTTCTTTGTTTGTTTGTTTTTTAAGGAGGATGCATTCCTTTGTAGACTGTACACATCTAATACTTTTATTGTGAATTCTATTTTTAGTATTTATGCTTGCCACATCTTTTTTCTATGTTTTGGCACTTATTCTTTTGATTTGGGGTGTAGCCAATTCTCTTGTGATCAGAGCCTGCCCTGGATTTGGAGTGGGGCCTCCTTTTTGTTCTGTAGTTGTTACAGCACTGACGGGGTCAGCTCTGTTCCCTTTTTGTTCTAATGGAAGCTTCCAGATCCATTTATGAGCTGCAGTGTGTGATAGGCATGGTTGGGAGCACTTGAAGTACCCATTGTTGATGCTGCCTTTGTCCCTTCTTTAACTGTGGAATGTTGATACTCTGCTCTGCTCTGTTGTCCCCCAGTTGTCTGCCCTCAGTGCTACCAATGCAGGCTTACCTACTTCTGGCTCACCTGGATCATGGCATACTCTCCAGTCAGCACCATCCCCAGTGCCAAATGCTGCTCTTGCACTTGCCACTGCTGTGCAAACTCCCCTGCACTGGCTCCTGCTGTGAAAACTCTTCTTGTTAGTCTTAGAGGCCTGCACTCACATAGCCCCCAGACCTGTAGGGATTGTGCAGTCATGCTATTGGGTCAGCGCTGTCCCCAGCACTGTATCTGTATATTGGTAGCTAGGCCCTCAACCCTGTTGCATGCTAGAACTCCACTCCTGCTCATTTGTCTTACATGTGTGTGTCCACAAAGGTACCAATGGAACAAATCAGTCCCCTCTACCTGGGGCTATAAACAGATCTCAGTACCACCTATGAAGTTGCAGAGCCCCTAAATATGGATTGAGGTTTCAACCCCATCTCCACCTGGAAACCATGTATCCAGCTAATATGATGGATATGGATGATCCCTGCCTCTCTTCTCTGGAGAACAAGCCAGCAATGGTACCTCAGGATTGAGGAGACAGTGGCCTTTGGCCACATTGCTCCCCTGCCTGGAAAGTGCACCAGCATCACCTTTATTCATTAAAAAATTTAAGAAGGGCCCAGGCTATTATACTCTTTATATGCTCTAAGCCATGGCCCCATAGCACACTCCAGACTCCTGAGTCTATCTCTGAGGAGTTGGCCCCAGCCCTCCACCCAGCTTGGGCAGCCAGTCCCTACCCCACCACTGCTGGCTCACTTTTAAGCCTGGGGATTGGAGGGTTTGTGCCAACTACTCTCAGTTCTACTAGCCAAGGAGCTGCTGTGCACTCCTTTGAGCCTTGGAGGTTCCCCCTCTATCTCAGCTGATTTCTCTGTTGGAGGGGGGCATCCATGTGTAAGAGCACTATCCCTCCTTTGAAGATTCCTCCCTGCAGGGCAAGTCTCAAACTAATTTTATTTTTCTTCTTCTTTGTTTTCGCCTACCAGAATTTATGAGAAACATTTTTTTCTTTTGAAGAAGGCAAAATTCTGTCAAATTTCAGCAAGTGTTAAGTGAATGGGTGGGTCTTTTGGTGTATTCATGGGAGAGGGTGAGTTAAGAGCGTCCTTCTACTCCACCATCTTGGCTGCTCCCTTGACTGACTCATTTCTCATTATCCCCCACTTCCATTGCACCTCTACCACTTCCTTTTCTGGAAAAAAACATGGAATTTAACATCATCAGTATTCGTAAGTACTTGATTGTAATTACAATAATTCATATATTTCATTCCTTGACTACTTTCACTTCTCTTAGACTGCTTGTTCAACTACTTCCATTATGGCCACAACTAAATCTCATTTGACTGTATTATTGGCTAGAATAATTAGCACCATTAGTGAGTCCTCTTTTTTCTTCATGTCTTATCTATATGAATTTTCATAATACTTTCAATAACACCTTGTATTCTGTTTGCTTCTCTAACATTTCATTACACCAATCTGGAGCAAACCCAATTCTGGGTTGACTAAGTTATTGATTTGTCTGTGCCTACACTCAATTTTTACTTATTCTGGGTCATGTAAAAGAACATATCAGTTTCATATAAATTCAAAACAACTAGCACTAAACACTAAAAAATTGGTCTTTTTTGTTGTTGCTGTTTATCCACATTTCCCAAAAAATATCTTAAATCTTCCCCAAGCCCCCTTTCTTCAAATCTCTAACTCTTTTCCCATACCTGTTATCTCATATATTTCCTATATCCTCACTTTTCAATGCCCGTAGCCCATAACTGACAGATAAAAGCTCACTGATTATCAAAAATCTAAAATTAAATACATATTTTACTATTTTTTCCTTCCTCTGTAAAGGTGTTGGTACAATTTTTGGTAGTGTAGTTAGTTAACAGAGTACATTGTCTCCTTCAAATGGCACAACTAGCTTACACATACACTTAAATAGATAAAATACTTCTTCATATGTTTCTCAATACACTTTTCTTTTAGGCATTTTCTAATATTAATATATTTTTATTTCTTATATTCTCAGTTTTTCCCTTGTATATTATTATAACTTTTGCACGGTTTCAGGAAGCTTTCCTTAAATCCTGAAAAAAAATAATACTGCTAATGGAGTTGATAGCAGAAAACATTTTTAAAACCTCATGTTCACATCCCATTGCAACTACTAGTCATAATTTGCTTCTCTTCACACCCACATTTGGAAGCATGGTCTACACCTACTGCCTTGACTTTGCTTTTTTTCCACTTCTCAATCCACTCCAATGTCACTTTTATCACTCTTTTGAAACAACTTTCATGATAACAGTATCTCTAAATCCAATAGTTATTTGTGATAAAGACTCCTAGCTCTTTATCAAAATGCATGCTTTTTATTTCTTCTTGAGCACATAGCTTCTGTCTTAGAATTTAGATGTGGGCAAACAATAGTTCTCAGTTATGAGGCTTAAGTTGAAATAACGTATGTTATTTCTGAGCCAATGATTTTAAGAAGAAGGTGGATTTACACATGAGTTTTCCCCTTTCTTTAGCCTAGTATAAAAAATTAATAAATAGAACTGTCAAGTATGTGGGATACACTGACCACATGGCCACATATAGCTGTTCTTAGCTCATCTTGGGCATTTATTGGTCAGCAACCAAAGGTGAAGTTGCTGACTCAACTATAATTTCTGATCACAGTGCTGTTCATCATTCTTGTTCTAACCCTTGGGCTACCTTGCTCTCCAAAATTATCTCAGCATTTTTATGTCTCTTTTCTTTTTTATCAGTAGGAAGTGAAATAATATGCTGCTATTTCCCTGCATCCTTGATAACCAAATAACAGTCCTTCTGCTCAGGGATTTCCAAATTTATCTGTACTTTCTTTAATACTCACCCTGGCTCCCACCACACATGAATGTGCACATGTGTAGATACACAGACACATAGACACACACACACACAAACACACACACACACACACACACACAGAGAGAGAGAGAGAGAGAGAGAGCGAGAGAAAAAGAGAGAGAGAACTAAGGTTGGGAACTGGAAGGGGAGATATACAGGGGCTTTTTCTCAGACATCTGCTGCTGTATAAATTCTAATTATATTTCTGTTGGCATAACACAACTTCCCTGTGTTTTCTTGATCTTTACTTGAAAGTTCTAAAAATGGTTAAAGCAAAAATATAATTTGACATTTTTATTTATATTTAGAAACTAGATATTTTCAGCTGGGTAATTAAATTTATACTTACCTCTGCTTGAATGAATATAAGATATTGTAGTGTAGATTGTCACTTAAAATCTGTTGTCTCTCTCTCCCTATCTCTTTCTCTCTGTATGTATGTGTGTGTGCGTGTGTATATACACACACACACATATAGTCACATTGTATGAAACTTACATTCAGTATCTTTATTTGCCTAATGAGCAAATATTCAGCTATATCAATATAACTTACATTCTATTGCACTCCAATATTTTATTCTTTCATGAATTATCTGACTTTGAGGAAGCACATTTTACTTCTGGTCCATTTAATTACAAGTGCAGCCTCCAGCTGTGCAGATTACTGATATAATGGTAAAAAGAAGTAAAGTGTGTGTTTGGATGTGTGATTACTTCTGGAATGAAAACTTTTTTTTCTATCCCTTAAAATCTGATTATACAAGTATCTTTAAGATTGATAAAACCAAAAATGTTAGTTTGAATAAAAATAAAAGGTTTCATGGAGAGGGTTTAACTCAGTGGTAGAACGTTTGCTTAGCATGCACAAGGTCCTGGGTTCAATCTTCAGTACCTCCATAAATAAATAAATAAGTAAGTAAGTAAGTAAGTAAGTAAGTAAATAAATAAATAAATAACCAGCCCCCACAAATAATTAAGAAGAAAAGATTTTGCTCAAAATAAATGGAAAAATCAACTTGGTTGCTTTAGATAAAATCTGATTGGACTAGGTTTTCCTGTTCTACTGCATTGCTTCCATGTTGGAATGATTATATGAATCTTAAATGCAAAACTGTGTTAAAAATAAAATTCTTATTCTTAGGACATTGTTTGTTTTTTTTTGTCCTCATAATACTTATTTTTGTTTAGCTTAGATCTGAGTTGTCCTATTCAAAATGGTAAGGTCAAACACCCTTCTTCATTGGATAAATATATCTTAACATAAGAAAAAGTGCCATTTTAATACCTAGCCATTGCTCCTGCCTCATACTTTGCTCTTTTTAATGTTGCTTAAAACAACTTTTTCTCATTATCTTGATTTTGACTACACACATATGTCATATTCATGTTAATATTAAACAACTTCAATTCCTCCTCTAATTTGGTTTCTCTGCCTGTTGAGTCTAATAAATAAACTATGTCTTCTATCATTCCTGTATGTACTAGAATATCACAGATAAACAAGGATATTTATATTTTAGTTCTTGATAACAGTGTGGATAAAAGACAAGAAGGTGGACACTATGGGCAATGCAGACAGAAAACATGATATGTTCAGGATGTCCTTTGGTTGACAAAAGAGATGCTGTCAACACTCTTCCTTATTTGAAGCTGGTGATAGACTTTAATCACATATACAAAAAAAAAAAAAACTTCACAGCAACATTGAGATTACTGTTTGATAAATATCTGGCATTGTAGCAGAGCCAAGTTGACACAACAAAAGATCACTAAACTCTCAGTGTATTATGGTTAAAAAAATGAATGAACCAGTGGTCTAAGTAACACATCATCTAGTTTGCAACTGAGGGGAAGGAACAACCAGGATCAAAACTTTAAATGTTTGAAGTAAAATAATTTTGATTATTTTCAGATTTGTCATCTCTTACCTGGGTCTTGAGATTACAGATAATTAAGGATTCTTTATTTTTTTGGACAGGCATCCACCAAGGTATGTCAGTACCAGTGGTAGAATCTAAGCCTACCGGAGGATCATAAATATGACTGCTGTTGCCATTTTGCTCACACAGGAGAACCTAGCTTGTATATGTTTGCCTACCACTGTAAAGACCACTGAACTTTTAATTTTAGTCAGTTGTAAACATCATAATGTCAGCATCATATGACTAGAATGATCCAAGTCTCAGAGGCTTATCTAAGGACTATAAACTATAGATTGAAAGACTGAGCAAGTATCTCACAAATGTGAATATACCATTATATGTAGGTATCTTGGCTAAGGACTAGGTAGATGTCCAATTTAATGACAGAAGTTAACATTCACCCAGCTTATAAATCAAGTAGCTAAAACTTTAGGAAAATTTAGAGTCCACACACTTCTTGACCAAAAGTGTAGCTTATTATTAAGATAATAATTGAGGAAGTATAAGTGGTTTAACTTCAGTTTACATCAGCTGGTAAAATAATTTCTTCTTGAAGCCAAACATCATCTTTATGTTTAATAGGTGTGAAATATGTTGTTATCTATTTGCTCTATTGTTTGATAACTTAAGAGCAAGGATGATATTTCATAGAAGTTTCAGCATGAAAAAAATATTCCAAAAAAGTCCATAATACCACATGTTGGTGCCTAAAGCCAATTTAATTTTATATTGTTGGAAAAAGAGCATCAGAGACAATAGATCATACATTAATATTAATAATTCTTTATTTTATTATAGAGGTTCTCAAACTTTCTCAGTTCACCACAGTCTTAGTTATGCAGTAATTTTTTTCACTATTCCCCAGGCAAAAAGAAATACTTAAAAATCCTATTTATTAGGAAATTATGTTCAATCTACTTAATGTATAATTATATTTTAACAACTAAGTAATTTTTTAATAGCATTCTTGAATTTTAAAAAATATTGTTAAATAACCACAATTACTAATGGGGTGTGTTGTTGTGAATGGACACTGTTAGGAATCAGACTGCACACTGAGCCCTCATTTCTCATTCCATATTAATTTTCATGCAATAGTCACTTTTTACCACAATAGTTGCTGAAAATCAGCTTGAAGAAGATATAATGTCATTGAAAAAAATGTACCACCATCTACTAAGAAAACTATAAACTATCTTGAGCAAATGTTTTATGTGCTTTTCCACAGATATTGTGCATTACCATGTTTCCCTTGAACATTCATAATGTCATACTGTGCTCCTGTGAGTTTGCTGAAGTACCCAAAGGCTTTTTGGTACACATTTTTGGACCAGAGATCCTATTAATATAGTATTTCTTATTTATTACTGTAAATTCCTGTTATCAGGCAATTTAGAAAATATAACTCATAAGTCTTCAAAATATAACATCCTTTTACAATGGGAAGATACTTCAATCATACATAGTCAGAATATATATATGCAATTTTTATTATATATATTATATATATTTTTATATATGTATAATTCTTAAACTTGTGAAAGGCAATAACTAGCATCTCTTCTTCTATATTCATCTCTTCTCCTATATTCATCACCAAAACTCTAGCTGTTAATTACTTTCCCATAGAAGTTTTATACATTTTTTTACTCCAGTGTGGTGTAATCTACTTAATCAAGTTAACCTGCAAATACTTCTAGTATAAAACAAAGAATTACAAAAGATCTGACAATCATATCCACAGGAAAATTCTTATACACAGAGATCAAGGGTGTTTATCTTGTTGATATTTCAAAAACTTTTGAAAACATTTTATCTTTGAACACTTCTTATTTATTTAAATATACAACAGTTGAATGTCTAATAAATGTAAGAGAATATCATAGACATTATGATGAAATGGCAAGAAAACTATTTCTTCCTGAAGATCTTAAAGCTTATTCAAATTCATACATAACCATGAACAAAATTAGAATGTCAAATATTTGAAAGAAGCTTTACAAGCAATGTAAAACAATAATGTTACTCCGAAGACAATGAACTTCAGCATGCCAACAATCTTAGATCCTAAGTGGTCTGCTTTCTTCTTGAAAAAATGAAGGTCAACATCATACATCAAATTTCACCTCAAGTTCTTTTTAAGAGTTATACTACTAACTAAGCCAATGTGAAGAGAAACACTTCTCAAATATCATTTCAATACCATGCTTAAAGAGGAGGCATATTTAAGTAATTCTTCTAGAAACTGGGTTTGTAGGAGTTTGATGAATGGCTTCTGAATTCATCTGGATCTTCAACTCAGTCTTATAATCTTAAAATGGATTCCTAAATAACTAATATTTTAATTGCTATCAGTAACTGTTCCAATTCCTCATTACATTGCCAAAGAACCCAATTCCAACAACTTTCTCTCATTCATAGAATATGAACTTAGTTCCCTCTGAATGGATACAATTTAGACCATTGTTTACTCCTATATTTCTTCTGTCATATTAATAAGCTATTTGTATTTTCATCCAACTCTTAAGTGTATTCTCTACTTCTAATCAACATCTGGAAAGTGTATACTGTAATAGTAAAAGCACAGTATTTAAGAATTATGTTTCTAAAATCAGAATGCTGCTGCTTTGAATTCTAGATTCTTCATTACTTAGCTGGAGTTTTGCTTAGGGATATTACTCAATATCCCCAACTTCAAAATGATATATTAAAAAATAGTATTTAGCTCATAGGTTTCTTGTGGCTATTACAATATAAAGTCCCCAACACTTATGAATTGTTTCAGTGTGTCACTCATAATAAATATTTCTCCCTGTCATATTTCTACATGCATGTTGGTACATTAGAAAGAGTATTTCCATTTTATATTTTTATCCATTCTCAGCTTTGTCTTGGTAATCCTACACACACTCAACACACACATACACATACACATACACACACAACACTTTTCCTCAGTTTTAAGCTCACCTCTACCAACAAACATTTTTTGTCATTTCCTTGCCAATCTTTCTCACAAAGGAGTCTACACTTGATGTTTCTAAATCTGTACCTCCTCTGCTCAATTCAACCTGGCTTTTGCCTCTACTGTCCCTTGTGCTTAGGTTTTGTTTGTTAAGGTCTCTAAAGACCTGTGAATTTTCAAGTTGAGTGGGTAATTTTTATTTTATTTAAATTTTGGTCTAGATCTTACATACTGTGATTGCAGAATTTGATAAACTTTTTTTAAATTTTCTTTGACGTATAGAAAGGAAAAGTTCTTTCATCATTTCTATTCCAACGATTCTAATTTTCTTCTCAGATATCTTAGGAGTCGGTTCATAGTTTCCCATAGTCATAATTGTACCACTTGAACTTCTATTCTCTTTTCTCCTCTCTACCACACAACTGAACTAAATTTCCCAGATGTTTTGGAATTGACTACTTGCCTATATTTTCTGAAATGCAATTTGAGCACAAGTAACATACATGTTAGCACAAGTAATATACATGCTACAACACCTTCAGCTTTGTTTATAAAACTTCCCTGCATGCTCCTCCATGTCCTTCACTTTTCATTGAGTAGGTATACTCAGGGAGGGCTGAATTAAAGACAGAAGGAGCCAGTCTTTATGAATGACTGCATGGAGGAAAGCAGACCTTAAAATCTTTCTCAATATTATTAAATGAATAAGAAATACATATATCTCATGTTAACAAATTTACAATTGATATGTAGCTGGTACTAGAACTAGAGCTTACTTATCTTTACTAAAGCATGATAAACCTATTATACTCTTCAGGACTTGCTACCTTTCCATCTTCCACTCTCAGCTTTGTCTACATTATGCTCCTAACTTATAGATCATATCTCATTACAAATTTTAACAATTCAACTCACTTGAGTTTTTGGAAAACATCAAGTTTCATTATGCCTCAGCAAATTTCATTATGTTGTTTTCAAATATTTGGGGATTTTCCAGATAAATGATTGATTTCCAGCTTAAACTCTTATAGTATGAGAAAATACTTTGATCCTTAGTCTATTCAGACTTTAAAAAAAATGCCACAGACTGGGTACCTGATAATCAACAGACTTATTTCTATAGTTCTAGAGGATGAAAGTCTGCATCAGGGTGCAAGCTTTATCTTATAAAGGCCATCTTCCTGATTACAGACTTTTCAGCGTATCTTTACATGGCAGAAGAGATTAGGAAGTTCTATCAAATCATTTTTATAAGAGCATTAAGCTTGTTCATGAGGGCTCCACCCTAATTATCTAATCTCTTCCCGAAGCTTCACTTCCCAACACCATTTCTTTGGTATTAGAATTCCAACATATGAATTTGGCAGGGGGTACACAAACATTCAAACCATGTCATTAGTATATTTTTCTATTCTTTTAAATTTGTTGAGGTTTATTTTATGATTCAGAATATGATTTGTATTGATGAAATTTTAGGTGCACTTGAAAAGAATGTGTATTCAGTTCTTGTTGAGTAAACCAATCTAAAATATCAGTTAGGTCAAGTTACCTGACAGCTTGTATTCAAGTCATCTGTCTTTACTGACTTTCAATCTATTTATTCTATCAATTACCAAGAGAGTTTAAGTGTTAAGTCTCTACTCTAATTATGGTTTTGTCTATTTCTCTTTTAAGATCTATTTTTTGCCTCAAGTATTACCTAAAACTCTTCAGTAACATAAAGTTTTGATTCATATGTGTTGGATAATTGATACATTTTCTTTATGTATTACTTCTCTTTATCCTTGATAATCATCTTTCTTCTGAAGGTTACTTTGTCTGAAATATATATAGTTACTTCAGCTTTTATTTCAATTATGCTTGCTTTGTATACCTTTCTTTACTTCATTACTTTAATATATCTATGTCCTTATATGAGTCTCTTTAGAAAATACACAATTGAGTCTGTTTTTTTTTAATACAATCTGATAATCACTGTTTTTCACTGACTTATTTAAGTTCTCATTCAAAATAAATATTGACATGATTAAAGTAAAATCTACTAAGTTGCTTGCTGTGGGTTTTACACCAAATTTATATCTTGGATTCTTTTTTTTTTTTTCTTTTTATGGCTTCCTATAAAATTGTATGTCTTTTTAAAAAGCTGAGAGAAGACAGGAGAACAAATATATGTTTATAGTGTTTTATTTTAAATTTCTTTTCATTTCTTGTTCCCTTCCTTTGTTCATGTGTATGAAAGCTATCATCTAGCACCATTTCCTTAAACAATAATACAGCTTTGCTAGTACCTGTCTCCACTGTGCTATTATTGGAAAACATATTATATTCTATTACGTTGCAGGCCCAAAATTATATTATATGAATTATATGTGTGTGTGTGTGTGTGTGTGTATATATATAAAATTTCATAAAGTGTTTTTTTTCAAATCACTTAAGAGAGCACAGGGTAGAGAGTGTATAGCTCAGTGGTAGAGTGCATGCTTACCATGCCCAAGGTCCTAGGTTCAATCCCCAATAACTCCACTTATAAATAAATACATAAATAAATAAATCTAATTACTTCTCCTCCCCTCAAAATAAACAGAAATTTTTTAAAAAAGAACACAGGATAAGAAATATTCAATTTTACTGTCTTTTAACATCTTATACTTGCTTTACTGGTGCTTCTTGGTTTTTTTTTTTGTTTTTACTATATCCAAAAATATTTATTTACATGTTTTTAATTGAAGTATAGTTGATTTACAATATTATATTAGTTTCAGGTGTGCAACATAGTGATTCAGTATTTTTACAGTTTATATGCCTTTAAAAGTTATTATAAGAGAATGGCTATAATTCCTTGTGATAGACAATATATATTTGTTTCTTATCTATTTCAGACACAGTAATTTGTATCTCTTAATCCAATACCCCTAACGTGCACCTCTTCTTCCTTCTACCCATTAGTGACCACTAGTTTGTTTTCTGTATTTGTGAGTCTGGTTTTGTTTTGCTATATATTTTCATTTGTATTATTTTTTTAGACTCCACATACAAGTGATATCATACAGTGTTTGTCTGAATTATTTCACTAAGCATAGTATTATCTAGGTCCATTCATGCTGCTGCAAATGGCAGAAATTCATTCTTTTAGTGGCTGAGTAATATTCCATTGTGTATATATATACCACATCTTCTTTATCCCTTTGTCTATTGATGAACACTCAGTGTACTTTCATATCTTGGCTATTATAAATAGTGCTGTTATGAATATTGGGGTGCATGTATCTTTTCAAATTAGTGGTTTCATTTTTTCCAGATATATACCCAGGAGTGGAATTACTGCATCATGTGATAGTTCTATTTTTAGTTTTTTTGAGGAGTCTTTATACTATTTTCCATAGTGACTGCACCAATTAACGTTCCCACCAACAGTGTACAAGGGTTCCCTTTTCTCCACATCCTTGCCAACATTTGTTAATCGTGTTCTTTTTGATGACAGCCGTTCTGACAGGTGTGAGATGATATCTTGTTGTTTTGATTTACATTTCTCTAATAATTAGCCGTGTTGAGCATCTTCTCCTGTGCCTATTAGCCATCTGTATATCTTCTTTGAGAAAATGTCTATTCAAGTCTTCTGCCCATTTCTTGATGTGGTTGTCTGTTTTTTGATATTGAGTTATAGAGATGTTTATGTAGTTTATATATTGATCCTTTGTTCCTCACATCATTTACAAATATTTTCTCCCATTCTGTGAGTTGTCTTTTCCTTTCATCAATGGTTTCCTTTGCTGTGCAAAAGCTTCTAAGTTAAATTAGGTCCAATTTGTTTATTTTTACTAGAAGAGAACATAGGCAGAACACCCTTTCATGTAAATTGTAGCAATATTTTGGGGGATCTGTATCCTAAAGCAAAAAAAAATAAAGTTGTTTTTTTTTGTATGGATTCAAATTACCTTCTGGAGCCACTTGCTTCCAGCCTGAAGAAATTTCTTTAGTATTTCTTATAACGTAGAACTACCAGCAAAAATATATTTATTTCTGTTTATCTGAGAATATCTTTAAATTGCCTTTGTTCTTGAAAGCTAGCTTTACTGAACATAGCACTCTTGGTTACAGATTTTTTTCTTCTTTCAGCACTTTAGATGTGTTATTTCACTGCCTTATCTCCAGGGTTTCTTCTGAGATGTCAGCTGTGAATCTTACCTCCCTTGTTAGTGATGAGCACTTTTTTTTAACTCCTGATGTTTTCAAGATTTTCTCTTTTTGTTAGATTTTAGCATATTTACTATGATATGTTGGTTTTTATAACACTTCATGTTTATCCCACTTAAAGTTTGTTGAGCTTCCTGAAAATGTGGATTAGTGTTTTTCAAAAATTTTGGAAGTTTTTACCCACTATTATTTTGATTTTTTTTTCTTTTCCTATCTCTCTGCTATTTCTAGTACTACCATTTTTCATGTTGGTATGTTTAATGTATCCTATACTTTTCTGAGGCTCTATTTATTTTTCTTTATTCTTTTTATATCTGTTCCTTGTATTTTATAAATCTCTATTACTTTATCTTCTTGTTTACTAGCTCTTTTTTTGACCAGTTCAACTCTAATTTTGAGCTGCTTAATAAATGTCTTATTTCAGTTATCTTTTAACTACTGAATTTCCACTTGATTTTTTATATATTTTTTCTTTGATATTCCATTTTTGATATAAATTCATAATCTACTTCTTTAATGATGGCTTTATTTATTTCTTTGAACATATTTATTATGGTTAATTTGAAAACATTCCCCATTAAATCTGACATCTGTTTGCTCTCACAGGCAGTATATTTTGTTTATCTTTTTCCCCAGTGTATCAGTCATACTTTCCTGTTCTTTGTATATTTTATAATATTTTTGGTGAAAACTGGACAATTTAGATAATATATTGTAGCAAGTCTGAGGACTTATCTTCCTACTCTCTACTCTAGGTCTTGTTATATTTATTTGAGTTTTTTAGTAGAACCTGAAGAAATGAGAGTTACTTATAGCTAAGGTTTTCTCCTCAATCCCCCAGTTGTATTCTGTTTCTTTGTGTGAGCCCTCTCACTGAGACTGTATATGACCATCTTTTCATATGAGTAATAATTCTTTCTGTTGACCTTAAAAATAGAACAGCCAATTAGTTTATTACCCAAGTGAGTTTATTCAAAATAGCATAGGAATTACAATTTGGAACATGCAAGATGTGGTCAACCATAGGCAAGTCCAGAGAACAAAGGAGAGGAATATTACTTTAGAGAGAAAAAGAAGGAAGTTGGGAAGGGCTGCTTTAAATAAAAGTCCATTGGAAAAAAGCAAGAATTCAGGGTAGTGACAGTTTCCTTTTGGCTGAGTTTTGGCAGTTTCTCATTGGCTGAGTTGTTGCTGGCCAAAAGGAAAATCTTTCTTCTCCTCCTTGTAGCAGCAAAGTAGGTTCCTCTTGCCCTGGCATGTAAAGTAAGTTTCAACGAAAGGTATGTGCATAAAATCTCCTACTTCAGGGCTTCCTTCCTCCATCTTAAATGAGATTTTCTTTTATTAATTTTCATATTCTTAACTTGGAAGAGAAATTCCCCACTGTCCTTAAAAAATGACTTTAATAATACATGGAAAAATATTTTAATTTATCCCTATATGTATGCCTTTGTATTTAGATATGGCTAATTTTTACAAATATGAAGCAATATTGTTTTAATTTGTAACCCAGACATTAACAACTGTCAAATACTTATAGTATGAGAATATAGCTTTTTTGTAACACCTATTCACTTTGTGAATAATCAAGTAAGAATGTTATGGTTTATTTTGCTTATGATTACTTATTCTTGCTGTTAGATATATGCCACATATTATAGAGCTATGCTTCCCAACCAAGTGACATAAGCTGCTGAAGTCATACAACATAGGTAAGCTTAAGGCAAAGGATGTTTGTGATAAGGTAATAGTCTAACAAGAAGGAAATAAATTAGTGTATATATTGCTTTTTACATCCTGAGATTTAGGAAGAGAAAAGAGAGTTTAATGATTTCATGATTTCACACCAAATAAATGACTATGTCCTATAGCAATAAAATGAGACAACATTATGCATCATATTATTCTACTAGAATAATATATAAGACACAATATTAGCCATGTTCAAGAAAGACTTTTTCTGATTAGATAGCTAGTTAAATGCTATGATATGTGATTACCTCTAAAAATGGGTTGTAGTATTTTTAAGATGACAGTGGAAAATGAAACCATGAACTCTAGTATTTTCATAAACATTTTCGTTTTTTCTACCAATTTTTTATTTCCTATAAAGCAAATAAGTGTAACAGGTAAATGCCTAGAGACAATATATCTATACAATCTAGAATCTATATTACCAGCTAGATATGAGATGTTTTAAGACAAAAAATAAAATAAAGTAAATTTATGGTGCATATTATAATTAGCTGAGACCAAACCACATAGAGTAAGTAAAACATTCTTATGTGAGACTAAAAGTAACAGATGTAAAATAACAGGTTACCTACCTGGAAACTAGAGTCAATATGGTTCTGTCACACACAAACACATTTGGATAAAAACCTATTTTCATCAGAATTAAACATTATTTGTTTTATTCTGTTTTGTTTTTCTAATGAGCATCCCTGAGAAATTTTTAAAATTATAATTGCACTTAATTTCTATAGTAGGCTAATAACAGTTTTAGAACAACCCCAGGTTTTGGCACAGAGCAAGAGTCCAAGACAGAATCATAAGTCTGTTGTAAATAATTTTAAAAAGTGATCTATCTTGAGTAACATGCTTTCTGAGAACATTCATCAGGTCTGAGAATGATTGAGTCTGAGTCAGGCCACAGATCATGAAGTCATCTATAGCCGATGTAAATTTAGCTACATAACTTATCACACAGCTGTTAGGATTTTCTAAAATAAGCCCACACAAACATTATAAAAGAAAAAAATGCTATCATTTAAAATACTATCTTGACAGAATCATCTGATGATGACCCTGTCATCTTTCATTTACAAAGCTATAATATTGAACAGAAACCCAGGTCAAAGCTCTTGTATTGGAGAAATAATTTGGGATATTATGTGAATATCAAAAGATTTTTTTTCTCCTTTTAAAAATTACTCTAATTAAGACCACTCTGCCATGAAACAAAATCTGATTACTAAACCTAACAGAATGAGAATGACTAAACTTCATTTAAAGTAGATTTTTAATAAAGCAGATACATTGAGGAATAAACAAATCACATCAAACTTTAGATGACTGTTTTAAGTGAACACACCTATGTAACACCTCAAAATAAAATACAAAATAAGCATGAACCAAATCCACCTTAAGTGACTTCCCAGCCATTACATACAAGAAAGGTAACTAATCTAATTCCTATCTTCATACATATGTTACATTTGTTTTTGAACTTTATATAAGTGAAATTTTGCAATATCCTTTGCATCTGGTTTATTTGATCAATATGTTCTTAATACTTATTTATATTATAGAGGATAGCAGTATTTATATTATAGCTATTTTTTAATTCACTTATTATTTTAATAGTTTCTCTACAGAATGTTTTTGGATCTAAATAAACATCTGTCTCATTCCAACATCTTTGCTCTTCCAAAAGCCAAATAGGGCCATTCTTTGTATTTGCCATGTTACATTTCTTCAGTATTGACAGGTGTCTACCAATTGATATAGTAAAATTATACTGAAAAATTTTAGAAGTAACTAGTGAATTTTCATCCGTTAACTTCCCCATATAGCCATTTCATTAGAGCATATTTTTTTGGTGACATTTGACATTCTGTGATAAATCAAATGAGTGATTCTATCAGTGGGACACACAAGAAGGCTTTTCCAGGAGATATTTGCAGGCACCTCAGTTACCCCTTAAATCACATGTTCTAAGTGACATTTTATTCTATCTATTTATATACCCATACCTGATTACACAACCCTAAACCTGTCTGATCGTCCTAATACCCTAGTGACTTATTTCAAATAATTAAATATAGAATAAAGATATACAGCTACTATTTAACTTATAGATTAATATTACATCTACAATTTACAAATTTTATGTTGAAAAGATGAATAGAGCATTATACTGTTCTATAAAACAGGAAGAGGTAATGAACAATATCAAATGTATATTTCAAAGCAACTAAAATTTAAGTGCTTTCTAATTAGCCTATTTATTTTCAAAATGTGTTCTAACAGTATTATTTGTTGATTTTAATTAATATATACTTTTTTAAGGTTTTATTTTTTATTGAAGTACAGTCAATTACAATGTGTCTTCTCTGATGTACAGCACGATATCCCAGTCATGCATATACATACTAATATTCATTTTCATATTTTTTCCATTAAAATTTATTACAAGTATTGAACATAGTTCCCCGTGCTATACAAAAGAACCTTTTTTTAATCTATTTTTATATATAGTGGCTAACATTTGCAAATCTTAAACACCCAAATTCAAAATGTGTTCTTTCAACCTTCAGTGGTCCCCTTACTGTAATCAAGTAATAAAATGTCAGTAGTCATAAAATGTTTTTCTTGTAATCTGACTATTTCATTTATATCCTGGAAAAATATTTAGCAGTATAATCTTTTGTTTGTGTAGTATTACAATTTGCTGATTATAACATTAATTTTACATTTCAATTGATGGAGTCAAGTCATGACATCAAAAAAAATTCTAATTAACTGAATAGAAAAGAAGCATTCTGAAATTTTAAGATGAATCCACTTCTTTGTATACATATAAAAATGATTGAAAATGAAAGGAATCACACAACATATATCTTCCCAGCTGAGGTTGGATAACATGATATTCTGCCATTTTGTTCCAGCTCTCATACTCTAAATCTGTCTTTTGTGTGTGTGTGTTTGTGTCGTCTATTAGTACCAAGTTTTGTGCATTCTTTGTGTTTTTTGTTGGATATTTCATTTTTAATATAATCCCTAATCATAGTTTTAAAGTACTGTCCCTAAGCACTAGAATGTTGTGATGGGCTTTACAGAGAATTTATGTGTTAGATAAGCTTCATTCAGGCATGAGTTATGGTGCTGTTGGCCATGAGTTCAATGTTAAGAAATTGACAATATATTTTAAATTAGTTGAACAGAAACACACATAAAACAAGGTTGTGTATTGATCAGTTAATGAAAATGTGACCAAAGACTTGCAGAAACTTGACTCTGTATTTCCCCTTGGAGCATTAATTATTTGTTTTCAGTAGTTTTATATAACACAGCTACTGTGAATGAGAATTGCTCATATTTAATTGAAAACATATTTGTACCTAGAAAGTCAATTTGAAGAGAATAACATTAAACATTGCTAATATTTAAGGCATGTCACAGCTCCATATCATCAACAAAATATAATATAAAACAATTTGAGGAAGTTCAACAGGTTGCTATAAAGCTGCTTCATGTTAGCCAACTCAAATAAGAATTACTTAGAGTAGAAATACAAATACCAAACTTCTAGAACTATTGTCATTATAAAGTATAAAACTTTAAAACTTTTTTAAATTGTAAAATACAACTTATTCAAAAGACATATAAAATATATATGTGCCACTTTATACATTATAAATTAACCATCTATGTAAGACCACACAGGACAGGGAAAGAACTTAACCAGTCCTCAGAAAACTTCAAGAACACTTTTCAATCAGACCCTCTCCGTCTTTGGTAAAACAGCCCTGTTCTAATTTTCATGGCAACACAATCTCTGCTTCTCCTTATACTTTTATCTATTTTCCTGCATTCTTTGAAATATTAAATAATTGTAATTATTCCTTTTCTTCTAATGATAGTTTGAAATTCAATCTTGCTTTTTATTTTAGTAGTTTTGCATATATTATGACATTCATCATTGATTTAGTGAAGATAAACTTAATTAGTACTTTCACACAGTGCAAGAAACATAGAACTTTTTAACTCTTTCACCTTCATAATTATATGATGTTTATGTGACATTGTACTGAATTTATTAAATGTGTCTGTATCTGTTTTTCAGCACATACCCTAGTATTCAATAAAATGAATGTAAAATCTGTATTTCACTACATGTTTACCTTTTTGTAAATTTACCTCTTTATTTCTTCCCAAAATTGTAACCTTCCATTTGGGATATTTTTTCTGTCTCAAGAAAGTTCTTTATTCCTTCTTTTGTGAGTTGCTAGTTATGAAAATTTCCAAGCATTTTTGTTTGTTTGAAAATACCTTTATATTATTTTTAATACTAGAAGATTTTTGTCAATATAATTGCAATTCATAATTGGATGATTGTTTCTAAGGCATATGCAAAATACTATTTTATTCTCTTCTGGTTTTCAATGTTGTTAACAAGAAGACAATCTAATAGTTAACCAAAGGTAATTTATTACTTTCAATAGGAGCTATCTTATCCTTTTCTTTGTTTTCCACAGTTTCTTCCATTATATGTTTGTGAATTCCTTTTGCTCTATCCTGTTTGAGATTTACTGGAGTTCTTCCCTTTGTGGATTGATGTCTTTCATTATTCTGTATTAAATTATCATAAATTATTCCTTTAGTATTTCTTTTGCTAATTTTCTGTCTCTCCAAAGTATCAAACATTAGAAATTCTCAATATATTCTCATATCCCTTATCATTTTTCTAATTTTCATTTTGTTATCTGTGCCTCATTCTAACTAGTTTTTTCATAGTCAGTAGCTTTTAACTTTAATTCTAGAATTTCTATTTGTTTATTTTAAAAATTTATGTAATATTTATATATTCCAGTTCTTGCTGAAGTCCTCTATGTTTGTGTTATGCTCATATTCTTGACTATGGTAAGAAAAGTGGTTTTACAGTTTAAGTCTGAATCATTCAACATCTAGTGTGCTGTCTATCTGTGTGTGGGGGGACATGTGTATGTTGGATCTCCTCAAGTTCCTTCTTATCTTAAATTGTATTCTTGACATAGAAAAACTCATTTGTAAAAACTATCTTATGTTATTTCTTTGTGAGCACATTTCCATTTGTTTCTGCAAGACACTAGGGGCACTCTCATTCCTGCTTCTCATTATCCAAATTTTAGGACTTGATATTTCATGTCTCACCCAATCAAATTAGAGCTGTTTGAAGGAGTGCAAGTGTATTTATAATTTGTCCTAATTCCTGATATCCCAATATAAATCACTTTTGGTTTTATGAGACTGTCTTATTTTTTTGTACTTCTGAAATTAAAATTTTGACAAATTCAGTTGCAGTTTAAAGTCAGAACAAGAATAATTGTTGGTGGATGAATTATTAAGTGGGAGAAAAAGAGTAAACTCAGTGTCTTTTCCAAGGTTTGGCTTGGACAAATGGAAACATATTATTATAATTAACAGAAATGGAAAATACAGAAGGTTGAGAGCAATTGGGGAATAAAATTGAATTAGGGAAACTAACTCTTATATATCTAAAAGCTATTCAAGTACAAATGTTGAGTAAGCTGTTGGACAAAATGTCTCAAGTTTAGAGAAAAGGCTAGAATATAGACAGAAACTTGGAAATCATTAGTATAAAATATTTATTTAAAGTCATGTAAATAAATGCTAGTGAATAAAGATACACAGGGGAAAAGTCCCATGATGAACTATTGGAGCACTGCAATGTTAAGATATTAGATGAATAGAAGCTGACAGCAGGCTCCAATGAGGTAAAAGGAAAGTGTGTAATCTTAGAAATCAAAGTGCCTCAAAGAGAAGTGACTGGTAATGAGAAAGTGCTTTGATTTCAATAAATTGGCAATTGGCAATTGTAAATAAGTCAAAGATCAAGATCAAAAATGGACAGATTTACAAAAATAAATGTTATTGATAATTTTAAAAGATGTAATTTTGGTAGAATTGTGAGATTAAATTCTGATTGGGGTGACTTCAAAAAGGTAATGAAAGAAAAATAATCAGAGCAGTTTATATACACATATTGCTGAAGGAAATTTGCTGTAAAGAGGAGCAGAAAATTAATACAACCCAAGGTGGTAGGAGAGAGTTCTAAGTTTTTATTTATTTTATTTTATTTCATTTTATCTTATTCTATTTCATTTTATCTTAACATGGGAGTAATAACGGGACGCTTGTATACCGGTGGGAGAAGTGAATATTGATGCTGTGGGGCATAAACGAACAAATTGCTATAATTGTGACCTTAAAAAAGCAAAATAGAATAGGATGTATTGTACAAGTGGAAGATTTGGTGTTAGGTATAATGTAAGACCTTTTTTTTTATGAAAGAAGCTACAATATGCATGCCAGATGCTATTATGTGTATAATGTTGTATTGAAAGCTTCTCTGGAAGTTTCTCTTATGATTGTCATAATTTCCTTTGTAAAGTGGTAAGCAAAATTATTACCTGAGTGCACAGATGAGGAGGTGATACTCTTGGTGTCAGGAAAGAATAGAAAGCAGAAATACTTCATTTAAAAGTGCTGGAGAGTGACTGTATTGACAAAATATAGTATGATTACTTGGCGACATTGAGAGTCCACTTGAAATTTATGATCATGATATAAAACTGAGGACAGTCAGTATTATTGAGCGTTTTTCTCCAGTCAGTGTTAATTAGAGGTAGACATAAACCATTGTAAAACAAATATGAATAAATAAAAGGGAAACAAGCAAGTTGACAATATTAAACAAGGTGTATTTATAATGCTCTATCATGGAATTTTAGAAGAAAAAAAGAACATTTGAAAAAAGTGAGGGGTAAAAGGTAAGATTATTGATTATAAAACCCAGTGAGGTCCAAGGACTATTGTAGTTGGGTCATTAGGAGAAGAGGGAGTTGGAAAGAGAGGAGATAGCAATAACAGAGTGGGGTTCTTGAAACAAGCTGTGGAAGCTTGATGTTGTTAATTATAAAAATATAGGTGTATCAAATAAAAAATCAGATCTAGTAAGAGAGACTTTATTTGAAAGAATTATTGCAAGATGATGGGGAGTGACCATGAGTAGGAATAGGGAACTATTACAGTAGAGAGAAGCTGTGACAAGATTTTCAGGTATTTAAAGCTTAGGCAAAAAAGAATGTTTCTTTTATACAAAGGAGTGAACAAGTCTAAGAAGAACTGGATGGGAAAGTGAGATGAAAAAGTGGCATAATAGGATTATAGAATTGGAGAAAATTTTACCCTGTGGTCAGCCTATTTTCAACTGTGGAAGGTAGGGGGAATATTCCTTGAGGAAGGGTAGTTTGCAGGCTCAGGCTGAGGATGGGCCAAAGTCCAGGGGTTTCAGGGAAGGTGAGAATTTTACAGAAGTTTGGTTAAGAAGTATTTTGTTTTTATTGATCAATGAGAATAAATCTGTTAAAATAAATTAGAAAACAAAGAATAGCAGTTTGGAGGGTCTGTGTCTGAGCTAGTCCTAAATAAACAAGGAGAGCAATAATGAGTCTTATTTAAGTCATATGAGGAGGGGTGAGTCTTTGAGGTAAGCATTTTGTCCAAGACACAAAGTGGGAGGTAGATTCCTCTAAACTTCATTGTTTTTTCAGGAGCACAGTGTTCAAGTAAATTCAAGTATTGCCAAGTATAAACATGTCTAGATGCTGTATGGTGGATGTTGGTGGTGCGATATCATGTACACACGAACACTGTGTGGAAAGAAGCAAAGCAGTTCTCTGTTTAATGATTTTTGGAAAAGGGTTTATATAGGACATGCATGATGCCTCACATATCATTTAAGTTATGACAATGTTAATAATCTTAATCTATTTAGGTCCCCAAGTTCCTGCAGTAAGCACAGGATGTTACATGATCAAGGACAGATTGTTTTAAAGTTCATCATGAAACTTCATTAAGTAGGCCATCTTTTATCCAGCCGGCTGTGCCTGTCTTAGGTTGTTCTCCTCTGAGGATCTTATCCGTCATTGGCTATCCAGCCATCCATACTGGATACATTAGGTAGGCCATTTCTTATCCAGCCTGGATATGTGACATTCCTCGCAGCTTGTTTATCAGTTCAGCCCATGGCTTATTCTCTAGAGCCTTCAGACGGGGGACTACAGTAGAGAACAAGATCATTCAGTAAGAAAAATTCAAGTGACTGAATTAAGAAAAATTAGTGTAGGAAAGCTACAATTTTCAAGAAATAAAGGGGAATGACTCAGCTGTTGATTGATGACTTTAATAAGAAAATAACAAAGCTTATTAAAATAGCCATAATTAATTAGTGAAATATATACATACATAAATGGATAAAGTTCTTAATCTCTAAGACTAAAAAATGAGATTTAGATAATGCTTATTAGTTAATGATTTTAATCTTTAACCTGTTGTTGAAAATTTTAAAACAAAGAACAATATTTTCTTACTTATTTTGTCCAACTTATTTTATATAAATTAAGTATTCTCTTTCATTTTGTCAAAAGAAGTACATTTACCCACAATTATTTACCACCAAAAGAGTAAAGTTGAGTGTTAGGATGTGTGAAAATTCTAGCTTCTCATAACACTGTTATAAGGTAACAAAGTTGGACTTCTCACAGATGTACAAATTTGGAGGCTCTAGCTAATACATTTACATGTCTTTTTGTAAAAATTGTTTTCCTATCTTTTGAAAATTAGAGGGGAAATACTTTAAATATAAATGTGTAAAACTAGGATGGTGTTTACCCCTTCATATCAAAGGTTGATAAAAATTTAAAAATTAGGATTTGATAAAACTTTTGAAGTTTTATCAACCTTAATACATGAATGTATATTATTTATCACAATATGTCATTCTATGAATTTAATATTAAGTAGAAAATTTATTATAGTATTTTGCCTAATATGGACAGATTTAAAATAATAATTTCAGCTACCACTGTGATTGTTTCCAGTGTAATCAAATGAAATATTTGATTCATTTTATTGTAGAAAGAAAAACTAAATCACCTCAAAACAGTGATTTATCATGAAAATATTGTCTAGAAGCAGATTCAAGTCCTTCTGATTTTGAGTTAAGATAAAAATGCTAGTTATATTTCAAATTCTGCAGTTATTGTTGTAACTGTTGCTTCTAAAGTTTGGATTATGATATTTTAGTGACTAAATTATCAATAAGATCCATTATATGAAAACATGTTCTAAAAAATTTTTTTGTTCTTTTTTATCATAGGCTATGCAAACAATGCCTGTTTGCCTCTTTTAAACATAGATTTAAAAATTACCCTGGGCAGAATGTAGTTAAATATTTAAACTTGAAATAAATTAGTCAGTATATTGTTTCTTACCTTCTCTTTTATAACAACAATTCCCCCATTTATGTAATATATAACTACTATTTTCATAAAGTAAATATATTATATTAATATATGTGGATTTTTATGTATGTTATACATATTAAATTTAAGCAATGAGAATTTGGCCTAAAAAAAGATGATACTAAATATATTGATGGAAATGAATATTACTGCTTTTAAATGAAATCTTTTTTATAATTACTCATTTTTTCTAGTAGATGTTACATATGGTAAGTAGCAAAATTAGTCTAGCAACAAATGAAAAAAATTATATCAATGCAGCAATTCATTATTGAGTCTGAAAAGCTGGTGAATAATTGAGGCAATCATTAATTTTTTAATGAAAATTTATTTTAATCTAATTTTTAAATTACTTTAAGTTGAAGTATAGTTGATTTACAATGTTGTGTTCATTCAGGTGTATAGGAAAGTGATTCAGATATATTTTTTCAGATTTTTAAATTATAGGTTATTACAAGATATTGTATATAGTTCTCTGCACTATACAGTAGGTCATTGTTGTTTATCTATTTTATATATAGTAATGTGTATCTGTTAATCCCAAACTCCTAATTTATCTCTGCCCCAATTTCCCCTTTGGTAACCATAAGTTTGTTTTCTATGTCTGTGAGTATATTTCACTGTATAAATAAGATCATTTGTATCATTTTTTTAGATTCTACATGTAAGTAATATCATGTGATATTTGTCTTTCTCTGTCTGGCTGACTTCATTTAGTAAGATGATCTCTAGGTTCTTCCATGCTGTTAAAAATGGCATTATGCCATTCTTTTTTATGGCTGAGTAATATTTGTGTGTGTGTGTGTGTGTGTACATAACAATCCTAATTTTTAAAGAATATTTGAAACACATCTGTACATATGTGCTTATAAAAATAACTTAAGAACAAGGAATTAGGTCTGATCCTTATGCATATTACTCTTGCTTAAGATTAATAGATTTACCTAACCTCACTGACATAATATATAAGAGGAAAGTGGTTAAGAAGGAGGGCTTCAGAACTACATGGTAATTTTAATTGCCAATGACACCATTTATAGCTTTTCTAATATTGGCAGACTAGTCAGCCTCTGTAGGCATGTTTCCTCATCTGCAAAGTACAGATAATACTGTATAGCACAGGGAAATATACACAAAATGTTATGATAACTCAGAGAGAAAAAAATGTGACAATGAGTGTGTATATGTCCATGAATGACTGAAAAATTGTGCTGAACACTAGAATTTGACACAACATTGTAAAATGATTATAAATCAATAAAAATGTTATTAAAAAAGTACAGATAATAGTTTCTCAATCATAAGGTTTGAGAGAAATGAGAAAATGCATAAACTGTGCTTCACATACCTCAGAAAAATAACATCAGTAAATGTTAGCTCTTATTAATAAATTAATATATTTGAAGTTATTTTTAAATGATCCAACAATGTACTGTACTGTTTAGATTTGTAAAGCTATTTAAAGGTTTTTATCATGTTGTTGCTCTGATTGTTATCAACATTTTTAACATTTTGCAAACATAAGATAGAGATAGGTCCAAAGATCTTATAAAAAGGGCACATTTCATTACTTTAATTAATGCTTTATATAATTTAACAATTCATAACTTTAATTGGTATTTAAATGTTAAATGTTATATTGCTCCAAATTAATTATTTTATGTTGTTACTTCTTTTTATATTAAAATATTTATTTTAATATCTTAAATCACAGGTCTTACTTAGAATACCACAATACCATACACTTGCTGGTTTAAGATATATTATAAAAAGGTGTAGTTTATATATCAACAAAATAATTGCTTCTATAGAAACTAAATTATTTAAAACAGACTTAGGATCATTTGTTCTATTTCTGTATATAAAAAAAAAAAATGTCCTGTGTAATTTGATAAAGATTGTAGTAAATCTGTATAGATTACCTTGGGCAGTATAGCCATTTTAACAATATTGATTCTTCCAATCCAAGAACATGGGAAATCTTTACAATAGTTTTACAATAATATGTTTCTCACATTTTTTGTTCTTAGAAATTATAATTAAAATATTTTTTAAAATTTGTAACATAATAAAGTATGCATCTTACAATAAATCTTCTATTTTTTAAATTACAATAGTAAGATTTTTGATTCTACAGAAGGATGTAGAATTTTTATTCAGAATTCAATGCTTGTCCCATTAATCTCCTTCTTTTTCTCAATTCCTTTGGATCACATAATTCCAGTCCATCTGAAAGCTTCAATAGATTGTTTCAATTGTATTTAACAAACATATAAAGACTCAGAGTTAATGATGAACAATGAGATCAGAGGAAAAACAACATTCTTTATATTTTGCTTTGCTTTGTTAGATAAGTGGTATATGTATTTAAATTAAATTTATCTACATTTGATGTAAACTTATATATATTTAAATTATATTAAATTTAAATTATGTATATTTTCTTCAATTTAATTCATATTTACCTCAAATATGAAATTAAAATTTTATTTCATTATAACTTGATTAATCAAACTCTTCTTAGATAATTTATTTCTTTAAATATAAGATCCATTTTTTGAAAACCCATCTTTATTTTATACATGACAGAGAACTTTTTTTAAGCTAAAAATTCTTATATATGATTTAATGCTAAAATGCCATTTACTTTGAACTTCATGATTGCAGATATATTAAAATTTGAGAAATGTTTTGTCTCAAAATTGATGAATGATGTAATCACTGATGTGTCATTTGACTAAATCTACAAAGTCTAAATACAATTGCTTGCAAATGAAAGATAAGTGCTTGCTTTAATGCATGACATCATACATTTGTATTTCCATTAAATATAGAAATCAATATGGATAAAACTCATTATCTCACTATGTTTCATTGACTTTGTAATATAGATACAACTTAACAAATTGTATATATTTTGAAATTTTCTCTGACGTTTATTATGTGTTTGAATGTTGAGGAATATGTTATGTTTATTGAAATTTATTCACTCTATCATAAAAATTCTCCCTTTCTACCCAGAAAATATGCATTAGTATATTTTATATTCTAAGTGTAGTAACCAAGTGAGAATTAGTTTACGAAATTTGAAAGATTTCTGATATTAATTTCAAGAATCTCTGATATAATCAGTCTATTTTTGCTTCTAGAATTATTTCCCTCACAATGTATTAATAAAAACATGCACATAAAATTACAGATACACTAAAACACATTATTGATTGATTATAGTCTTTATATCATAGGATGTTTTAGAGATTATTACCTTTAAACATCAACTCCTTGACTTTGTTATTTATTATAGATTGCAAAAATAGAGTAACTAGAAGAGACATACCTAATTCCCATTATCTTTATCAATCATCTTGTAACATCCATAAATTTATTTTATAGGAATGTTGCTGATCTCTTTGCTCATGTCTCTGTTTTCAGTAATTATCATCTCTGGTTTGTATTGCATTTTCTGCAAGATTTTTGCAGCTACATTTATTTTCTCCCCTATTTCTTTCTGATGCATTCTTACCCATTTACATGCAAGTCCTTTGATAATTCTTCTTTTTCACACTTTTTATTTTGAGGACAATATATTCTCTGTCAGTTGCATTGTTTGTGTTATTCTGCTGGGTGTCTTTCTATCATAAGTACTTTGTTATGCTGATTCTTGTTTTGTTCTTGTTTTTTATTTTAATTTCAAGTGAAAGGTTGTTTTGGACACTTGGTGAATTTGTCTTATAAAGTTTTTTTTTTTTCAGACTGTATGCTACTGGGAGTATTAGTTCCCTATGAAATATTTTCCTTTTTAAGCAGTACTTCCTACTTCTTCACTTTAGTGCTCCCTTTACAAACTCTAAACAGTCTTTCTTCACAGACTGATAAGACTTCAGCAAAAGGCTACATCAGCATGTTTATTTTTGAAATCTTTATTGAGTATTAAAAATAGATTACCTTTGATGTTAAACAATTTGAATATCCACATTTGGCATGTTAAAGTATTAGTAACCTATAATCAATGTAAGAATCTAACAAATATTAAAGATGGATGGTGGTTTATAGTCCCATGTATATGCATTTTCAAATGTTGAGTTTTATCTAAGTTGGCAAGTCTATAATGTGTAAAAATTGATGAGTTTAGCAAATCTATATTTAGGGACTATTTTTCCTACTATTGGAACTAATTTTTGTTATTGTGAAAGTATTTGTTTGGCCTAGCATTTGTGAGTGTTTAGTGGATTTAGCCAAGCTAAAGCTGTGAACTGGCTAGCCAAGTCCTAAACCTCAAAGGTTGGCTAATTCACTGATAAATGTAGCCAACTCATTTAACCATTTTAAACATAAAATACATTATTAGTAATTTGAAATGACACTTGGACTTTTGCATAATAGACTAGGAAGAAATAGCTGGTCAATAGGTTTTTCTTAGTATTATAAAAAGCTATAAATTAAAACCCAGATTGCCCTTTACAGAGTAATAAAATTCAGTCATTTATTTCAGCACTTCAGAATTCTAAATGTTGGAAAAATATAGAAGTTTATTTGTTAAAAAGGAATTATGCAGGAAGGAAAACATGTGCTAAGGTTAATGGTGCTCTACTTCATCAAATTCCTGTTAGTTCCATCTTAATATACTAGCATGACATTGAATTTCTGATTTTTAGAGTCCATATAATCTAAAATTGCTTTAAAATAAAGTTCAACTATCATTTTATATACAGAGACAAAAGTACACACACGCACACACACACAGAAGGAAATCCTTTACTGCATTCTTTTTTATAGTTTTGCTGTTAAAGTGAGAAAATAATTCAGAATGAAACTTATGTCTAAAGAAATGACATAGCAAATCTATAAAAGTAAGCAATCTAGGTATATCTTGTTTACCAAAGAAACAAAAAATAAATTTACTAAATAAATAAATTTAATAAAATTATAAACTTTTATCCCAACAAAATGATTTCATTGTTTTATTCACTCTTTAACATGCCATGCTGCACCTTTCACATATTTTGAAGTTCATCTTATATAAACATAAAAATGAAACTAATAGAAATAAAATTAAATGAACATTATAAATAAAATATTTCTAAATTATCATTTGAAGATATAATATTTATTTTTCTTAATGTACTCCAAATTAATTTACTCCCTGCTTATTGATGCATTGGTAGTTTCTAGTCTTTTGTTAAGTACAATGCTATAAAGAATATACTTGTACATATATAATTTTTCACATATGTGAGTGCATCTATATAAATAAGATATTTAGAATTCATGTAATTATATCAAAAATGATGTTCATGAATATATGTTTTCATTTTTATGGGTAAATACCTGGGAATGAAATAGTTGGATCATATGTAGATGCCTATTTAGCTTATTAAAAATTGCTCAGTCATTTTCAAAGTATTTGCATAATTTTACATTTGCAATACAAGTGTATATAAAAATATGTGCATTCATAAGTTTTATCTGTAATAATAAAAAAACTGGAAAAAGTACAAATATTGTTCAACAGGTTAATATATAAAGAACTTCTAATAACACATAAAATGGAAAGGAATTCAGCAATTAAAAGAGACAAATATTATATATACCTTAACAGCATTGATATATAAAAGTAATTATGATGAGTGAAAGAAACCAGACAATAATTTTAAAATATACATATACTGTATTATTTCATTTGTATAAATTTCTCAGTAAAGCAAGCTATTCAGAAAACAGATTAATGGATAGCTAGAGATGCAAGAGTAGGAAGAAAGTATAACAAAGGGGCAGAAGGAAAATTTGAGGAGTGATAGATATGCTCATGTGCTTGACTGTGATGGCAATTTCACAAATGTGAATATAAGTCAAGTCTTTTTAAATTGTATGATGTAAATTCTTACAGTTTTTTGTATGTCAATTATACTTCAAAGATCTGTTAAAATGTATAAAAATATACTATAGTACAAACAGAGTAAAATAAGTTCTCTAAAGAACTGCTATTCAAAGCAACAAGTCCATGTACTCTTTGCTGTAGGTCTGTCACAAAGTGTGGTACATGTATCAGAATGTCCTGCTACCTTCATTGAGAAAGCCTTGCTTTTAAAAAAAAAACTGACTGAACTAAGTCATCAGCATACTTACATACTATCTATATTGTTAAAGACCAATATCAAAGAATTCTGCAGATCTATTTGAATCTATTTGATTCTACCTCAGAACTTTATTTTATTTTATTCTTTTGTCTTTCTCTTCATTATCCATTACTATATCCCAAATATTTAAACAAATTTTAATGTCAATCAAGATTTGTTCATCTTATTTTTATCTTTAAAAAGAATTATCTGACCATACTTGCTCTTTATTCTTCCAAATTAATATAAGAATATTTCAAATCAGTTCTGAATATAAAACCACTTCATAGTCTTATTGCAATCATATGAAGTTTGTATATTACCTTAGAGAAAAATTTACAATTTTTATATAGAAATTTCAGAAGAGTACTTTTATAAATTAATTCAAAATTTATTCTATTACTATAAGACAATTTTAGGACTTCTTCATGTAGATCTTTCATAGATATCAATATTTCTTTTAGGTATTTAACTGTATTCTTGGTATTAAAATGTCATCACCAATTATATATTTTCTTATATGTTCCATATTAATTTATTTGACAAATAGTTTCAGGCACCTATTATCTTCTTATTACCATTTTAGGCACTGGAAATAAATCAGGGAACAAAGTAGATCGATATTTCTTTACCCAGACAACACTTGGCCCATAAGGGCAACAGACAATCAACAAAAGAAATATGTTCATGGGTTGCAGTTTTACATAGGGTGATCTGAAAATGCTTGGCTGAGAAAGTGAATTTTGCAAAAAGAACTGGTTATATGTGACAGATAGTCATCTAGTTAACAAGAGAAATCTTTTCTAGGAAGCATGAAGAACAGATATCATTATTGGAAAATGTGAAGAAAATTAAGAAAATCCATGTGGCTGGAACAGAATGAACCAGAGTGTGATGCTGGATTCTAAGAAGTACGTGGTGGTGGAAAACATGTAACTCTTTCCATCTGAGTGAAATGGAAAAACCAGTAGATTTCTTTGAGCAGAGGAGTAGTAAGACCTAATTTATATTTTAAGAAGATCAACATGGGTGCTCTGTGGAGAAGAAAGAGATTTAAAACAGCAAGAAAAGAAGCAGGGAGAACAGTCACAAGGTGACTAAAATAGTCTTTATGGGAAAAGATGGAGGTTTAAGGGTAATAGCAATGATGTTGATAAGAAGTGGTAAAAGCCTGGATATATTTTAAAGATGACATCTATTGTATTTTCTGACAGACCAGATGTATGGAATGAAGACAGAAAAATCAAGGGTAAATCCAGGTGTAGGTTCTCACAATTAGAATAATGATGTCACCATTAGGAGTGATGATTGAAGATTGCAGAGGTAGTGGGATTGGAGAGACATCACAGGGGCTCTGATTGGCACATTCTATATTTGAGGTGCCTATTGGCCACCCAAAGAAAAATGTCAAGTAAGTGGACATCAATTTGAAATACATAAATATTCAGAGAGTTGAGGTCATCAGCACTTCTATTGTGTTTAAAACTGAAAGACTTATAAGAGGAACTAAAAGAATAGATTGAAAGTGCAGAGAGAAAAGTGATCACAGGGCTGATTGCTATGGTGATGCAAAATTCACAGTTGGGAAAAATAAAGAAGAAATAGAAAGGTCACCAAAATGAAGTCACAAATGTAGGCAGAAAATAAGCTGTCCAGGAAGTCATGGAAATGAATGGTTCCAAAAGAAAAATAATTGGCCATTCCAACAGTTCAAGAAGGGTAATGACAGAATAATTACCATTCCATTTTACAAAATGGAGGTAATTGGTGACATTGATCAGAGTGATTTGGACAGAATGTTGAGAATAAAATATAATTCTACAAACTGAAGATGAGTTTAGACAAACTTTTCAAGTAGCAATAACATAAATAAGAGTGTAAGTTGAAAGGAGAGGCAGTGACAAAACAGATTTTTATCTTTGTGCAATAATGAAGATAATTCAGTCTAGAAAGAAAAAAAGATAAGATACTTGTAAGACATGGGGTAATTTCTGGGGAATAAAGCAAAAGGAGACGGACTCTAATAAGTAATTTCAGAAGTTGATCCTGTCTAGGAGCTCAGAGCTGTAATCTAAAATAGCGAAAGGGAAGGATAGGCAAGTTTAGAGCCACATATGAAGAGTGATACCTCTAATAAATTGATTTCTTGATAAATTAGAAAGAAAGGCTTGTAAGCTGAAATTGAAAATGGGAGGAGAGTTTTCAAAGTTTGAAGAGAGAATGGACAATTTTTAAACTGAGAGAGTTAATGAACTAAGAAAATAGAATAAGAATATTGGGTATCATTGAAGATTCACTTAAGATTATCTGACATAATTTTTTAACATTTTTTATTGATTTATAATCATTTTACAATGTTGTGTCAAATTCCAATGTAGAGCACAATTTTTCAGTTATACATGAACATATATATATTCATTGTCACATTTTTTTCTCTGTGAGTTACCATAAGATCTTGTGTATATTTCTCTGTATCTGACATAAATCTGAAGTAAAAATTTCCCATATAATTCTGTATGATTTTGTTGCCCAAGTACATCTGTTAGGCCAGGGATGGATTGTCATAGTGTTGAATTTAACCAGGGTTGTGATTTGTTTAATGAGCAAAATCAAGGTAATTTTTGAGAATATATGGAAGTTACAAGAAATAAACAAATGGAACTATTAGAAATCAAAATTACATTAATAGGAGTAAAGAATGCCATCAATAGTCTCATCAGTAGACTTTACATGGCTGAGGAAAGAAACAGTGAACTTGATTACAGGGCAGTATAAATTACCCAACACAAGAATAATAAAGATTTCAAAGAAAACAACAGTAACAGCCCAACAGAACAACAGAAACTGTGAAAAGCTGTGGGGCAATATCAAGTGGTATAACAATACATGTAATTAAAATCCTACACAGAAAACAGAGAGAACAGAGCAGAAGAAATGTTTGAACAAAAAAATGGTCAAAATGTATACAAAATTTGTCACAAATACATTTACTTTTGTTTTAGCAAAGTGTATTTTTTAATGATTTCATTCTCTAGTGTGCTTATTTTGGTATTTGTAATTCTACTCTTAGATATAAATATCTTCATCCTATTTCTTAACTTACTTAAATAGAATTTATTACATTTCAAGTAAATATCACTTTAATTATTTGTATTTGTCTCTCATTTTTTATTGGATATATTCCCTTGCATTTGGTAATTCTTTAATTTTAATTGTTGGATATAATAAAGGTAAATGATGTACAAATATTACCTTCCCTTTTTTAGCTTAAGAATTCTGCAGGTTAAAAAGAAAATAGCTTAAAGTTTTCAAATTTTCCAAGTATGAAGAAGATAAGTTCGATTTGATTAAGTCACATGGGCAGTATCACCAGCTACTTGTAGCTTCATTTGCCATGCAGGGCATAATCCAAGGCTATCAGATGTAAGAAAAATTATGAGTTTGTAACTGTTGAATTGAAGCAATTGTGCCAATTCTTGTGATTTACCAACGCATATTCAAGAACTACCATGAATGAAACCAGGCACAGCATCTAATTCAAGACCCATCATGTCAGTAAGTATATTCTTTTTATATCACATGAATGGGAATGATAAATCCAGCAGCAGGTCAGAAGCTTGCAGCAGCTGAAACCTGATTTAGGCACCTGCCCCCACCTCCACTGCCTATCCCTTCCATCCCCCTGACAATCCAGGGTCTAAGGTGTTGATTTCTTTGTTACTAAAGTTGTTAGTTTCCCTTACCTTTACAAAGTTGATGACTTCAATTCTGGTAGCTAAAAATTCAACTTTTTTCCTTATCATCCCCTATTGGATACACCAAGTTAATTATGATTACTACCCAGTATCACACTGTCAGAGCAATATGTGTAGGCCAGAATGAAATGATGAAGTGATTGCAATAATCAAGCCTTTATTTCCAATTTTTTACAATATCAAATACCTATATTAGGGACCACAGAATTTTCCATCAAACACTGCCTATAAATGAATTGCTGAATGGCCTTTATAACAAAAGGGGCACCATTATCAGAATGTAGATGATGTGGAAAGGATAAACACAACAGGAATAGGTCTCAAAGGCCATAATTATGTGGGTGGGACCAGCTAATCTGACTAGGAGAAATAATGTAACTGTAAAGAAAAAGCAAAATCGGTGAGATAACACTGAATAATCCAGAAGAAATCAAAGACCTAATCTAAACAATTTACTAAGAGCATGCTGGACCAACAATTTCTATAATATGAATTCCATTACCACAAGACAAAAAGAACAATTTTGGAAGGAGTTATAAATTTGGTACATGGAGTAGCATTGCATTAGAAACATAGTCCTTTCTTAAATTATTCCTAGTGACTGGTCTTAAATTATTCCCACTGACTTTAAAGTCACCCTCAAATGAGATATGCAAGCACATAATGTAATTATGATAGTGTAATGTGATTAGTACTTAAGTAGCCAAAATGTAAGATTGGAAGAAAAGGAGCAAAGTAACTGAGCAGATAAAGAGATTTCTCCAGAGGGAGCAATCATGTCTACCTGTGATTCTACACAGTTTGTATTGATGCATAGCTGGATCCTTTACTTGTTAGCCTTCAAAACCAATTTGATCTGTCCCAAAAAGAGAACATCAAGCGAAAGAGTCACAACCTCTCCATGGGCGAGGTATTCAGTTTCAAAGGACCTAGCTAATAGTCATTCTTAAAAGATGTGCACTTGTTAGCTGTATTGGGAGTCAACAATCCAAAACCCCAGGAGGAGCCTGGGAAGAGTAGAAGCTGCCTCACTAGCCAGAGTCTTCAATTAAAAAAAAAAGCCTATAAGTCTGTTTCTGTTTTGTAGAGAAGTTCATTAGGGTCTTCTTTTTTTTTTTCTTGTTCTCTTTTTCCTTTTATTTCTTTCTTCCTTTTCTTTTCTCTCTCTCTCTCTCTCTTTTATTTATTTTTTTTTTACATTCCACTTATGAGTGATATTATGGTATTTTTCTTTCTCTTCCTGGCTTACTTCACTTAGAATGAAAATCCAGACCCATCTATATTACTGCAAATGACATTATTTTATTCTTTTTTTATGGTTGGGTAGTATTTCATTGTCTAAATATGCCACAGCTTCTTTAAACAGTCCTTTGTTAAAAGACATTTAGGTTGTTTCCATGTCTTGGCTATTATAAATAATGCTACTATGAACGTTGGGGTACACTTATCTTTTTGAATTAGAGTTCCCTCCAAATATATGCCCGAGAGTGAGATTGCTGGATCATATGGTCAGTCTATTTTTAGATTTTTCAGGAATCTGTAAACTGTTTTCCACAATGCCTGAACCATATTACATTTCCACCAATAGTATAGGAAAGTTCTTTTTCACCACACCCTTTCCAGCATTTATTGTTTGTGGACTTTATAATGATGACCATTTTGACTGGTGTGAGGTGAGACCTCATTATAGATTGAATGTAAATATCTCTAGTAATTAGCTATATTGAGCATTTTTAATATGCCTATTGGTCATTTGTATATCTTCCTTGAAGAAATGCTTGTTTAGGTCTTCTGCCCATTTTTAGATTGGGTTGTGTTGTTGTTATGGTTAAGAACTTGTATGAACTGTTTATATATTCAGGAAATTAAACTTTTGTCAGTTGCATGACTTGCAAATATTTTATCCCATTCCATAGGTTGTGGTTTTGTCTTGCTTATGATTGCAAAGATATGTAAAAGCTTATAAGTTTACTTAGGTCCGATTGTTTATGTTTGCTTTTATTTCTATTGACTAGGAGAACATTGCTAAAATTTGTGTCAGAAGATGTTTTTCCTATGTTTTCCGCTAGGAGGATTATAGTATGTTGTCTTATATTTAAAGTTCATACACTATTATCAAGTTAGATTCATCCCAAGGACATAAAGATGGTTCAACATATGCAAATCAATGACTGTAATATACCATATCAACAAAAGAAAAAACAAAGATCACATGATCACCTCAATAGATGTAGAAAAAGCATTTGATAAACTTCAACACTCATTTATGATAAAAGCTCTTAACTGAAGTGGGTATAGAAGGGAACATATCTCAACATAGCAAAATCTATTTTTGACAAGCCCATGGCCAGCATAATACTCAGCCATGAAAAGATGAAAGCCTTCCCACTAAAATCTGGAACAATACAGGAATGTCCACTCTCAGCACTTTTATTGAAAATAGTACTAGAAGTCTTAGCCATGGTAATCATGAAAGAAAAAGGAATAAAGGGAATCCAAATTGGAAGAGAAGAGGTAAAATTGTCACTATATGGGAATGAAATGATATTATATATAGAAAATCCTAAAGACTATTAGGGCTGATAAAAGAATTTGGTAAAGTATCAGAATACAATATTAACATACAGAAATCAGTTGCATTTCTTTACATTAGCAATGAAATATCAGAAAAGGAAATTAAAGAAAGAGTCCCTTTTAAAGTTGTATCCAAAACAATAAAATACTTCAGAATAAATCTGACCAAGGAAGTGAAAGGCTTATGGAGAACTTCAAAACATTGACAAAGGAAGTTAAAGATGATGTAAAGAAATTGAAAGATATTCCATGCTCTTGTATTGGAAAAATCAATATTGTTAAAATGGCCATCCTACACAAAGCATTCTGTGTATTTAATGTGATCACTATCAAATTACTCAGAACATTTTTTACAGAACTCGGACAAATAATCCTAAAATTTATACCGAATCATAAAAGACCCAGAATTGCCAAAGCAATACTGAAGAAAAGAACTAAGCTGGAGGAATAACTCTCCCAGACTTCAGACAAAACCATAGAGCTACAGTAATCAAAACAGCATGGTATTGGCACAAAAAATGACATATGGAAGAGGAGGGCCGAGATGGAGGAGTAGGATGCTTGTAGCTCACTTTCTCCCACAAATACACCAAAATTCACATCCATGGACCCATTCAGCCAACCAGAGCACCTGCTGAACTCTGACAGAACATTGCCCTCTTTAAAAGACAAAGATACCACGAATCTGGTATAAGAAAAGGAAAAAACAAAGAAGGAAAAGCAAAACAGTGCAGGACTGGTCTCTTGGGGAAGGAGTGGCAAAGGAGGGTAAAGCGCTCATTGACTGAATCTCCCGCTCTCCAATGGAGAGGTCAACGGGAGAGAGGGGGAACCTCTGAGGCTCAGATATGTACAGAGAACCCCTTGACTGACAGAACTAAATTAAATGGGCATAGAAGCTCTCCACAACTCCTAGCCCACAGGCAAAGTGGTAGGTGGGGGACAGGACACCTGCACTGAAGCAACCCCAGGGTACTGCAGGGTACTGTGTGCCACAGATGAGTGGGCACACAGGGCAGAACAACCTAGCCCCTCCATAAAATGCAAAAAGAAAAAAATAAAAGATGGCTGATGTGCCCTGGGGGGAAGGGTGCCATATCCCTATCTCTGAAAACCCCCTGAAGGTTTTCAGGAGAAGAGAGGTGGGGCTCAGACACAGCCATCATATCCTCCTGTGCTTGGTATCCAGGCTGGGGTTGGGCAAAACCTGAATCCATATCTAAGGCCTTATCAGCCTCAAAGGCCAGATGGAGACTTGTTTACAGCCTAAGGCAGATAGGATCAAACTGCCAAGACAAACAAGGAGATGAGTTATGGCACAGATCAGGGACAGAGTTGTTCTGCTGTCTTCCCTGAAACAGTCTATGAGCACAGACCCAAGGTGGAGCAGGCAGCTGCACAGAGCAGGGGAGCAAGGAGTGCCAGGAGAGGGCGGGTGGCCACCTGCCTTCCTGGCAGGAGCACAGCACATTACTGCAGTGCTGGGAGGAGGAACTATCCACCTGCCTATCTCGCCCAAGTGCTGCATCTGACTGCTGCATCAGGAGGGGGAGTGACACACGGAACATGTAAGAGTGCAGCACCTGACCTCAGTAATGGGAAGGGGCGTGATCTGCTTGCCAACAGGCACTGGAAGCAGCATAGACCAGGGGCACCAATGGAGGGTCTCTGGAAGCAGCAAGCTGAGTTCATGAAACTGGACTAAGACAGAAAGACTTCTCGATAAAATCATTAAGAGCACACAGTTTCCATAAGAACACATCCCACCCCACCTTTTTAAAATCTGTTCTGTGTTCTATTACATTTTTAACTTTTACTTTTTAAACATCAACCTGATTGCTATTCTGCTTCAACTTGCTCTTCTATTACTGATTATACACTGTTTTCAAACTTTTTCCCCCCTTCTTTTAAAATTCTCTCTCTCTTTTTAAGTTTTATTCCTGCATAGGCTTTAGATAGATAAATAAATAAACTCCTTAAGGACCACAATAGACATCTGATACTCCATAAGCCACAGTGCCAGAGACATATGAGCAGGATGAAGAAGCAGAGGAAACACTCCCAATTAAAAGAGCAAGAGAAATACTCTGAAAGAACAATCAAGGAAATAGATATTGATGGCCTAAAGAGCAAGATTTCAAAAAGGAAGTAATCAAAGTACTGAAGGAACTAAAAGAGATAATGCTTAGAATATAAAATCTGTCAAAAATGAAATTGAAGCTATAAATAAAAGCCAAGTAGAACTGGTAAACTCATTGGCTGATATAAGAACGGAACTAAAGGCTGTACAAAGTAGACTAGATAATGCAGAGGAACAAATAAGTGACCTAGAAGACAGGACAACAGAAAGCACCCAATCAGAACCTCTGAGAGAAAAACAAATAGAAAAAAATGAAAACAATATAAGGGACTTATGGGATAATATAAAGGGTGCCAATCTATGCATAATATGGGTTCCAGAAAGGGAAGAAAGAACAAAGGGGATTGAAAAGGTAATTGAAGAAATCATGACTGAAAAATTCCCAAACACAAAGAAGGAATCAGGTATCCAAGTATAGGAAGCTCAGAAGGAAGTTTATATTGATACAGGCCTTCCTAAAAAAGAAGAACAATCTCAAACAATCTAACCCACCAGGTAAAAGAATTAGAAAAATAACAGCAAAAAATCCAATAGTCAGCAGAAGGAAGGAAATAATAAAGATCGAGGAGAAAATAAATAAAATAGAAATAAATAGTAGAAAAAGGCAATCAAACCAAAAACTGGTTTTTTGAAAGAGAAAATAAAATTGATAAACCTCTGGATAAAACCACAGAGAATAAAAAAGAGAGAGCACAAATAAGCAAAATAAGAAAAGAAAATGGAGAAATTACAACAAATTTCATAGAAATACAGAATATCATATGAGAATATTATGAAAAAAACTATATGGAACCAAATTGAATAACCTAGAGGAGATGGACAAGTTTCTGGAAACATACAGTCCACCAAGACTGAATCAAGAAAAAACTGACAACTTGAACAAACCAATCACTAGAAATGAAATCGAATTAGCAATAAAAAAGAATCCCTACAAATAAAAGTCCAGGACCACATGGCTTCACTGGGGAATTCTACAAAACATACAAAGAACAACTCATACCAGTCCTTCTCAAACTCTTCCAGAAGATTGAAAAGGATGGAATACTCCCAAACTCATTCTATGAAGCCACTATCACCCTGATACCAAAACCAGGCAAAGACATTACCAAAAAAGAGAATTACAGACCAATATCACTGATGAACATGGATGCAAAAATTCTTACCAAAATATTAGCAAATAGAATCCAACAGCACATAAAAAGATTATACATCATGATCAAGTGGGGTTCATCTCAATGACACAAGGGTGGTTCAACATATGCAAATCAGGGAATATAATACATCACATTAACCAGAGAAAGAACAAAAACCACATGATCACCTTAATAGATGTCAAAAAACATTCAATAAAATTCAACACCCATTTATGATAAAAATTCTCACCAAAGTGTGTACAGAGGGAACTTATCTCAACATCATAAAAGCTTTATATGACAAACTTAAAGCCAGCATAGTACTCAATGGTGAAAAACTTAAAAGCCCCCCCACTAAAATCTGGGAAAAGAAAAGGCTGTCCACTCTCACCACTCCTATTCAACATAGTCTTGGAAGTCGTAGCCACAGCAATCAGACAAAAGAGAGAAATAAAAGGGATCCAAATTGGAAAAGAAGAGATTAAAATGTCACTATACGCTGATGACATGATACTATACATAGAAAACCCTAAAAGGTCCACACAGAAACTACAAGAGCTGATTGAAGAATTCAGCAAGGTAGCAGGTTACAAGATTAACGTTCAAAAATCAGTTGCGTTTCTTTACACTAAAGAGGAATCAACAGAAAAGGAAAGTAAAGAATCAGTCGCCTTTAAAATAGTACCCAAAGTAATAAAATACCTAGGAATAATCCTAACCAAGGAGGTGAAATATTTATACACAGAAAACTATGAACCATTGATGAAGGAAATTAAAGAAGACTTCAAAAAAATGGAAAGATATCCCATGCTCTTGGATTGGAAAAATCAATATTGTTAAAATGGTCACACTGCCCAAGGCAATCTACAGATTTAATGCTGAATAGATAAACAAGATTATTTGGTATAGCACAGGGAAATATATGCAAGATCTTGTGGTAGCTTACAGAAAAAATAACGTGGCAATATGTATGTTCATGTATACCTGAAAAATTGTGTTCTACACAGGAACTGGACACAACATTGTTAAATGACTAAAACTCAATAAAAAATGTTAAAATAAAGATATATGGATAAGTTGAACAGAATAGAGAACCCGGAAATAAACCCATGGACTTATGGCCAATTAAACTTTGACAAAGGAGGCAAGAATACACAATGGAAAAAAGACAGTCTCTTTAGCAAGTGGTGTTGTGAAAACTGGACAGCCATGTGTATATCAATAAGTCAGAATACTCCCTTACACCATAAAATAAACTCAAAATGGCTTAAAGACTTAAATATAAGAAAAGACACTATAAACCTCTTCTCTTTTTTATAATAACCACCATCAAATCTATTAGGTAATATTTCATCATTGTTTGAATTTGTATTTTCCTAATGATTAATGATCCTAAGTATCTTTTCTTATACCTGTTTAACAGCCCTATGCTTTTAACTGGATTCTTGACTTTATCTGTCTTAGATACTTATACTCTACAAGCTTTAGTTTGAATCATCAGTGCTGTGATCAGTACAAGATTACACTAAAAGCTAAAGCTGATCAATGTTTAAGCCACTTGGTTACCTGTACCTTTCAATCCCACAGAGACTATCATCTCTGAAAGAAGTGATATGCAATGCTGGAATTATATATGTATGCGTAATCTGTTAATGCAAGTAGCTTGAAAGATGCCTGAGGCTAGCCTATGGTCAAAACCACTAATATGAATTAAAATAATTAATGAATGAAATATTTAATATTTTAATTATGCTCACTGCTACCCCAAAAGGGGAAGGAAAAAGAAGACCCCATATCTCCATCTTCTGGACAATCCTCTATCTGCTCCACTTTTCTGTCCAGTGCCCCTAGTTATCTAACTATCTAGAATTCTGTCACAGTATGAATTATAACTTTAGAATCAAACCAATTTATTATGTACATTTGGCATTTCCTTCATATACATTTAAAAAAAGATATTTTAAATTATAATGCTCACGCTACTTCAAAAGTAAGATTTCAATTTTGTTTGGAAGTTTTGATTTTTATATAATTCTATAGTAAATGATTTTGTAATACACATAAGATTTCTTTTCTACAGCAAGTATGATATGATTTGGAATATGTTCATTCTTAGAAACTAAGCCAGTAAAAAACAAAACAAAACATATTCTGTTTATATGTTTAAGTAATATTCTTATAAACTTTCAAAGAAAAATGAAGTAAGTAAAGAGGAATTCTGTTGACATTAAATTTTATCTCATTTATTTTACATATATATCTCCATAGAAATACCACAGAAGCTTCTTCAGTGTTCTAAGGAATTTTGTTTCCTGCACTCCAAGCCACAGATTTCACTTTTCTCTAAAAAATTCTTAAAGAACAATTATTTGGAATTCTTACCATGGGAAACTTCATGATTTTTTAATGACTAAGAAGCCACAGAGGAATGAATCCTCTGACCTATCATATATTTTCTTGATGAGGCAAAAATATCTTGTTGCATAGTGAAGCTAGACTTCCTCTGTAGGGAAATCCCCAACTGTTACTGTGTACTTAATATGATATTGCAGCCAGTTTTAAAATTAATAACCACAGAATATAGTCATATATCTGATGACACTACTGAAGTCTACTCATTTATCAATTGTTTTCATACTTAATACACTGTATCTAATGTAACAATATATTTTAAAGGAAATTTAATATTCCTAGTACATCAATATTTTGTGCAAAATTAATAAAGTAATTCAGTAAAAATGATGAGATTTTTTGAGAATGAACAGTCACAAACATTCCATTTATTTAGTCATGCTTTTGTCCATATCCTACATAAGTTATTGGGAAATGAGCCTAGAGTACATTCTAACAAATACCTATAATTCTACCACTACTGATTTTTATTTATTTTTATTATATTAAAGATCATTCCTTCTTAAAAAGATTCTCAAATTATGGAGATACTATAATATCTCTTTTGCTACTGATTATTAGTGATCCTTCTCTCCTGTAAACTTTTACAGAATTTATCATTATCAAGCTAACTAATAGAATCTGAAGAGATAATATATAACATGTAATGATAATTTTCATGCTTCTTGAAACAATTCTACAATATTGAGGTAAAAGATATTGAAAGTATAGTTTAAACATGAGGATGAATACACAGTTAAATTCTCTTTCCTCCAGTTTTCTCCAACAGAAAATTGGAACTAAATTCATACAAACTTGTAAGGTTTAAGCAGGCTAGCTGCATCTGAAATGAAACTAGAATTGCAAGGCAAACCAAAAGCAAAGCTTTGCTGTAGAAATAGGCTAGCAAAAATAGCAGAGATTTGCTTGCAAAAAAGCAACAGCTGGCTGTCCACAATAGCCACAGTAAGCACAGGCCATGTAGATGAGCAAATGGACAGTTGCTCCACACATTCTTGGTGCTAGATGTCTCCTAATGCTTTAAAGTTCACCAGTCATAACTAACCACTGTCCTTCTCCCCTTATACCCACAATCCCCAACTCTAGCCATTTTTCTTGATTAGTTGATATTTCAATAAAATGCTGGGGTTATCATGGGTCAGAGGTTATCTGGGTCCTATACACTCCTAGCCTCAAAATGGCTGGTAGAAGCACTTGCCTGGGTCCCCACCCATTCTGAGCCTGTCTGGCTTGTACCTGAACCCTTGGCTCTCAGCTCTTTTCTTACTCTCCACACAGGGGATACAACATCCAGGGAATCTGCACATGGTCTTCAGGAAACAAGGAACCTGATTTTTAGGATTACCAGATTTGTTAGGCTGGAGATGCTCAGAACCTTGGAAAGGCTTGACCACCCTCAGCCTGGCAGAGATATCCAGGCCTGACACAAACTCACATAAATGTTATTTTGGTACTACTCAATACGTTATTTTTTATTGTTCAACTGTTACCATCACAATCTTTTGTAATTGTTCTCTATTTAAATTTGCACTCGTCTCTACCATAGTCCTTCCCTGTACTTTTCACAGCGCTACTTAGAATGTATTTTCTAATATCAACTTCTTTTAAAATAGTGTCTCTTTTACATCTCAGTGGAAATCTTACTGTCTATTAGTATCTCCACTCCAAGACCTTGGTTTTCCTTATAAGACTTTTCAATGGAAAATATTTCTATTTTTATTAATGTGACTCTAAGTTGCTTAATGTGATATGCCTCTCCTTCTTATTGGTCATTGATTTTCCAAAAATATAATGTATTTAGACTCAGGCCATCTGCCTATTACATTTTTTCTATTTATTTTGCTTTCCACTAACCAAATATTCTTCACTTAATTAATATTAAACCTTAGCAACTAGTTAAAAAAATTCCAAACTTTCTTTGGAATTCAGATTTGTCCACCCACCTAGGTGAGTATATCATCTAAATCAATGGCCTATCCTACATAGAAGACTCATATTTCTCAGGCCCTATGAGTCCTCTACTCACTGCTAATTTATTTTAATAATTCAATGCCAGAATGACTTAGAAATTTGCCATAACTCAAAAATCCACTAATTCAAAATCCTACTTTATTAACCCCACCCAATTATTTTATCTTGTTTACTCACATCTTTTAAATTTTCTGTTGAAGTATAGTTGATTTGCTATATTGTTAGTTTAACCTGTACACCAAAGCAATTCAGTTTTTTTTTTCAGATTATTTTCCATGATAGGTTATAAAAGACATAGAATATTGTTCCATCTGCTATATAGTAAGTCCTTGTTGTTAATCTATTTTATTTTTTAATTCTTATTTTTAATTGAAGCATGGTCTATTTACAATGTTAGTTTCAGGTGTACAGCAAAGTGATTCAGTTATATTTGTATACACATATACATATACAGATTATTTTCCATTACAGTTCATTACAAGAAACTGAATATAGTTCCCTGAGCTATACATTAGGTCCTTGTTGTTTAACTATTTTATATTTAATAGTGTGTGTCTGTTAATGCTAAATTTCTAATGTATTCCTCCTCCAAATTTCTCCTTCAATAACTGTGATTTTGTTTTATCTGTGAAGATTTCTTGTTGTTTTATAAATAAGTCCATTTTTGTCATTTTTTTAAGATTCAACATGTAAGTGATATTATATAACATTTTATTGTATCTGTCTGACATTTCACTTAGTATAATAATCTCTAGGTTCATCCATGTTGCTTTAAAGGGCAATATTTCATTATTTTATGGCTGTGTAATATTCCATTGATTTTTTTTTCAATTTTTGGATGATCATGTTACTCGAAACATTAATTCAGTTTTTAAATTTTAAATTCCAGAGAAAGCCTAATTTGTAGTGCTCATTCCTACACTATATTTAACTGCTGGCAAAAGATTAATTATTTCTACTTTGATTTTATCAAATGTTAATTCATAGCATGAATTATTGCAGTAATTTTATATTTGTGTTGAATTAATGAAAAAAATAATGGCAAATGGTTATAATAGATAAGGAAAATGAGAAGAATCAAAATAAGATACCAATGAAGTTGAAAAATGTATACACATACACAAAAATAAATTCAAAATTGCTTAAAGACAACTATAAAACATGACACCATAAAAATACTACAAGAGAACATAGGCAAAATATATTATGATATAAATTGTAGAAATATTGTTTTTAATATAAACAAACATAAGCTTTTGCACAGCAAAGGAAACCATAAACAAAGTGAAAGACAAGCTTCAGACTGGGAGAAAATATTTATAAATGATGAAACTGACAAGGACTTAATTTACAAAATATACAAATAGCACATACAGCTCAATATCAAACAACAAAACAACTCAGTCAAAAGATAGGACCAAAGACTTAAGTAGACACTTTTCCAAAGATATACATACAGCCAACAGGCAAGAGAAAAAGAAAAGAAACTTGACATTGCTAACTATAGGAAAGAAATGCAAATCAAAACTACAATGATGTATCATCTTACACTAGCCATAATGACCATCATTAAAAAGTCTACAAACAATAAATGAGGAGGATGTGGAGAAAAGGAAACTCTCCTACATAGTTGGTGGGAATGTAAGTTGGTGCAGCCACTAGGGAAAACAGTATGGAGAGTCCTTAAAAATAGAGTTACCATATGATCAAGTAATCCCACTTCTGGATATATATTCAGAAAAGATAAAAACTCTAATTGGAAAAGACAAATGCACGCCAATATTTATAGAAGCACTATATACAATAGTCAAGACATGAATAGAACTTAAGTGTCCATCAACAGATGAATAGATAAAGCAGATGTGTTATTTTATATATTATATATAAAGTGTGTGTATCTTTTTCTTACCTATTACAAACATTTGTCATTATTTTTTCATTAATTCAACACAATTATCCAATAACTACTATTATTCAGGCTGTAAGTTAGCATTTCATAAAATCAAAGTAGAAATAATTAATCTTCTGCTGACAGTTAAATACAGTGGGGAAATGAGCACTACAAATTAAGGTCTCTCTGTAACATAAAATTTCAAAATTGAATTAATGTTACAAGTAACATGATTACCCAAAATTAAAAAGAAAAAAGTTTCAAATGGGAGATCTTAATAAAAAAAAAAGTCAGTGTATTAAATAAACAAAGGAACATATGCTACATGATTACCTTTATAAATAGTTAAAGAAAAGATATCCAAACCCTTTATGTATTAGAAGATGGAATAATTTTTAACTTTGGGGAGAAAAGGATAATTATTACAACTGATGAAGGGCAAATCTAGAATCTTGCTGGTGTTCAGGTTTATTCTATTTTATAAATAAAACTCTACTGCATAGATACATCACATATAGTTCATTCATTCATCTGTTGTGGATATTTTTATTGATTCCACTTTTTGGCTATTAGAGATAATGCTTAAATAAACATTTGTGTACAACTTTTTCTTTGGTTATGTTTTTATTTCTCTTTTGTTTGTTCCTAGAGTAGAATTGTGAGCTATGTTTATCATTTTAAAAAATAAGACTTTCTCCTAAAGGAAATAAAAGCAAGAATAAACAAATGGGACCTAATGAAACTTACAAGTTTCTCCACAGCAAAGGAATTCATAAGTAAAACAAAAAGACAACCTACAGAATGGGAGAAAATTTTTGCAACAATGAAACCAACAAAGGCTTGATCTCCAGAATATATAAGCAGCTCATCTGACTGAATAAGAAAAAACAAACAACCCAATCAAAAAATGGGCAGAAGATGTAAACAAGCAATTCTCCAAGGAAGACATAAAAATGATCAATAGGCATATGAAAAAATTCTCGATATCACTAATTATCAGAGAAATGAAAACCCAAATTATGATGAGGCATCACCTCACACCAGTCAGAATGGCCATCATTCAAAAGTCCACAAATGACAAATGCTAGAAAGACTGTGGAGAAAAGGGAACCCTCGTACACTGCTGGTGGGAATGCAGTTTGGTGCAGCCAAAGTGGAAAACAGTATAGAGATTGCTCAAAAGACTAGGAATAGACTTACCATATGACCCAGGAATCCCACTCCTGGGCTTGTATCCAGAAGGAAATCTACTTCAGGATGACACCTGCACCCCAATGTTCATAGAAGCACTATTTACATTAGCCAAAACACGGTAACAGCCTAAATGTCCATCAACAGGTGACTGGATAAAGAAGAGGTGGTATATTTATACAATGGAATACTACTCAGCCATAAAAACCGACAACATAATGCCATTTGCAGCAACATGGATGCTCCTGGAGAATGTCATTCTAAGTGAAGTAAGCCAGAAAGAGAAAGAAAAATACCATATGAGATCACTCATATGTGGAATCTAATAAAAAAAAACAAAAACAAACAAACAAACAAACAAAAACAAAGCATAAATACAGGACAGAAATAGACTCACAGACAGAGAATACAGACTTGTGGTTGCCAGGGGGGTGGATGGTGGGAAGGGATAGACTGGGATTTCAAAATTGTAGAATAGACTACACTGTATAGCACAGGGAAATATACACAAAATGTTATGATACCTCACAGAGAAAAAAATGTGACAATGAGTGTGTATATGTCCATGAATGACTGAAAAATTGTGCTGAACACTGGACTTTGACACAACATTGTAAAATGATTATAAATCAATAAAAAATGTTAAAAAAATAAGACTGTCATAGCAGCTGCACAAATTTACACTCTCATAAGCAGTATACGCTAGTTCTGATTTTTTTTCTCAAATTCTAGTCATTGCTTGCAGCTATCTGATTTCTTTAATCAGAACTATTCTTTTAGGTGTGAAGTGTTATCTGAATGATTTATATTTCCCTGGTACTAAAGAAGCTGAGCATTATCTCAGGTACTTATTGGTCATTAATGTATCTTCTTTGGAGAAATGAAGTCCTTTGCTCGTTTTTAAAATTGGGTTGTATGTCTTTAATATTTTTGCATTCTGAAGAGTTTTGGGATATTCTCAATACAAGTTCCTTATCAGATACATAACTTGGAAAGATTTTCTCCCTTTTATACATAGATTTTCCACTTTCTTGGAAATATCTTTTGATACATAAAAGTTTGAAATTTTTATGAAATCTAATTCATCTATTTAAAAAAATTCTGCATCATGCATTTGGTGTCATATTTAAAGATCTTTTTGCCAAATCTAAGGTCAATAAGATTTAAATTTAGTCTTTTTCTAAGAAACTTATAATTTTAGTTATCACAGTTAGATCATTAATCAATTTTGAGTAAATGTTTTTTATGTAGCACGTGTTAAGTGTATGGCTTCATTTTTTGCATGTAGCTATCCAATTGTCCCAGTATCATTTGTTAGGAAGACTATCTTTTCCTCTTCAAAAATACTTCATGCACTTGTAGAAAACCAATTAACTATAGATGCATGGGTTTATTTCTGTACTCTTCCTTCTTTTCTACTGATGTATATATCTATTCTTACTTTAGTAACCCAGTGTTTGATTAGTTTGTTTGAGAAATTTTTGACATTGAAATGTGTGAGCTGTCTCAATTTGTCAATCTTTTTAATGATCATTTTGTGTGTTCCAGATAGCTCATAAATTTACATGAGTTTTATAATCAGCTTATCTATTTCTACAAGGAAGACATTTTGGATTTTGGTATGGATTACATTGAATTTGTACATCAGTTTGGGGACTATGGTAATCTTACCAGTATTTAGTCTTCTGATCCATGAACACAGTTGTCTTTCTATTTACTTAGGCCTTGTTTAATTTTTTGGCTGTATTTTGTAGTTTTCAGGGTCAATTTATGCACTACATTTATTGAGTTTATTGTTATTTATTTTTTAAGATATTTTAAATAGAAAAATTATGTTTTTTATTCAGTTGTAGTCAGTTTACAATGTGTCAATTTCTGGTGCACAGCACAATTTTTCAGTCATACATGAATATACATATATTAATTTTTATATTCTTTTTCACAATGAGCTGTTACAAGTTATTGAATATATTTCCCCATGCTATACAGTATAAACTTCTTTATCTATTTTATATATGCCAGTAAGTATCTGTAAATCTCCAACTCCCAGCCTATCCCTTCCCACATCCCTTCCTGCTGGCAACCACAAGTCTGTATCCTATGTCTGTAAGTCTATTTCTGTTTCATATATAAGTTAATTTGTATTTTTTTAGGTACCACATATGAGTGATATCATATGGTATTTTTCTTACTCTTTCTGGCTTACTTCACTTAGAATGACATTTTTCAGGGACATCCATATTGCTACAAATGCTGCATATCGTCATTTTTATGACTGAGTAGTATTCCCTTGATAAATATATCAAAAATTCTTTATTCAGTCATCTGTTGATGGACATTTAGATTGTTTTCATGTCTTGGCCATTGTAAATAGTGCTGCTATAAACATTGGAGTGCAGGTGATTTTTTGAATTAGAGTTCCTTCTGGATATATGTCCAGGAGTGGGATTGCCTGATCATATGGTAAGTCTATTTTCAGTCTATTGAGGATTCTCCATACTGTTTTCCACAATGGCTGCACCAAACTGCATTCCCACCAGGGTGTAGGAGGGGTCCCTTTTCTCCACAGCCTCTCCAGCATTTATCACTTGTGGACTTTTCAATGGTGGCCATTCTGGCTGGTGTGAGATGATACCTCATTGTAGTTTTGATTTGCATTTCTCTGATAATTAGTGATACTGAGCATTTTTTATGTGCCTATAGGTCATTCATATTTCTTCATTGGAGAATTGCTTGTTTGGATATTCTGCCTATTTTTGGATTGAGTTGTTTGTTTTTTGTTTTTTCTTACTAAGTCATATGAGCAGTTTATATATTCTGGAAATCAAGCCCTTGTCAGTTTCATCTCTAGCAAATATTTTCTCCCATTCCATAAGTTGTTTTGTTTTGTTTATGGTGACCTTTGCTGTGTAAGAGCTTGTAAGTTTAATTAGGTCCTATCTGTTTACTTTTGCTTTTATTTCTATTGCTTGGATAGACTGCCCTAGGAGAACGTTACTGAGATATATGTCAGATAAATTTTTGCCTATATATTCTTGCAGGAGTTTTATTGTGCCTTATCTTATGTTTAATTTCTTATGTTTAATTCTTTAAATCATTTTTAGTTTATTTTTGTGTATGTTGTGAGAGAGAATCCTTACTTCATTGATTTACATGCAGCTGTCAAGTTTTCCCCACACCATTTGCTGAAGAGACTGTATTTACTCCATTGTATGTTCCTGCCTCCTTTGTCAAAGATTAATTGACCAAAATTTGTGAGTTCATTTCTGGGCTCTCGGTCCCTTTCCGTTGTTTCATATGTCCTTTGCTACCAGTATCATACTGTTTAGATTACTGTAGCTCTGTATTACTGCCTGAAGTCTGGAAGTGTTATTCTTGCAACCTCATTATTTTTCTTCAGTAATTCCTTGGCAGTATGGGTCTTTTATGATTCCATATAAATTTTATTATGATTTGCTCAAGTTCTATGAAATATGTCCTGGGTAATTTCATAGGGATTGCATTAAATCTGTAGATTGCCTTGCAGCATGACCATTTTAGCAATATTGATTCTTCCAATCCAGGAGCATGGGACATCTTTACATTTATTTAAATGCACTTTAATTTCCTTAATAAATGTTTTGTAGTTTTCCATGTATAAATTCTTCATCTCCTTGGTAGATTTATCCTTAGATATTTTATTACTTTGTATGCTACTTGAAAACGTATTCTTTATTTTCTTTTCCTGTTGATTCATCCTTAGTGAAAAGAAATGCAACTGATTTTGTATGTTGACCTTTCATCCTGCTACCTTGCTGAATTCTTCAATTAGTTCTAGTAGTTTTTGTGTGGAGCTCTTAGGGCTTTCTATATATAGTATCATGTTATCTGCATATAGTGACAGTTTTACCTCTTCCTTTCCAATTTGAATACTTTTATTTTTTTCTTGCCTCATTGCTGTGGATAGGATTTCGAAGACTGTTTTGTCTAAAAATGGTGAGAGTAGACAACCTTGTCTTGTCCCAGATTTTAGTGGGAAGGTTTTCAGCTTTTCACAATTGAGTACTTTGCTGGCTGTAAGTTTGTCATAAATAGCTTTTATTATGTTGAGATATGTTCACTATATACCCACTCTGCTGAAGGTTTTTTTCCTCATAAATTGGAATTGAATTTTATGAAATGATTTTCTGCATCTATTGAGATGATCATATGGTTTTTGTCCTTTATCTTGTTGATGTGTTGTATTATATTGATTGATTTGCATATGTTGAATCATCTTTGTTTTCCTGGGATAAATCCAACTTGATATGGTGTATGATCTTTTCTATGTGCTGTTGGATTCTGTTTGCTAATATTTTGCTGAGGATTTTGGCATCTATGTTCATCAGTGAATTTGTTATGTAGTTATCTTTTTTTGGTAGTGTCTATGTCTGGTTTTGGTATCAGGGTGATGGTGGCTTCATATAATGAGTTTGGGAGTACTCCTTACTTTTCAAACTTCTAGAAAGGTTTGAGAAGGACCAATATGAGTTCTTTGTATGTTGGTAGAAATCCCCAGTGAAGCCATCTGGTCTTGGACTTTTGTTTGTAAGGAGGTTTTTTTTTATTGCTAATTCAATTTCATTTCTAGTGATTGGTTTGTTCAAGTGGTCAATTTCTTTTTGATTCAGTGTTGGTGGACTGTATGTTTCCAGAAACATGTCCATTTCTTCTAGGTTATCCATTTGTTTCCATATAGATGTTCATAGTGTTCTCATATACTATTTTGTATTTCTGTGGTATCGTTTGTAATTTCTCATTTTTCCTTTCTTCTATTGTTTATATGTGCTCTCTCTTTTCTTTTCTTGATGAGACTAGTCAGAGGTTTGTCCATTTTATTTACTCTTTCAAAAACAAACTCTTGATTTAATTGATTTTATTTTTAGTATTATTTTGTAATCTCTACATTATTTACTTCTTGCTTGATATATATTATTTCCTTCCTTATGTTGACGTTTGGGTGTTTTATTATTGCTCTTCTTCTCTAATTCTTTAGCTGGTAGGTTAGATTGTTTATTTGAGGTTGTTCTTTTTTGAGTGAGACTTGTATCACTATAAACATCCTTCTTAGCACTGCCTTTGCCACATCCCATAGATTCTGTGTGGTTGTGTTTTCATTGTCATTTGTTGCAAATTATATTTTGATTTCTTCTTTGACCCATTGGTTTTTTAGTAGCATGATGTTTATTCTCCATGATGTCATTTTTTCTTTGTTTTTCTGTAGTTGATTTCTAGTTTCATGGCATTGTGGTCAGAAAAGATGCTTGAGGTAAATTACATCTTCTTAAAATTGTTTGGGCTTCTTTTGTGCTCAAGTGCATGATCAATCCTATAAAATGTTTCATGTGCACTTGAAAAGAATATATATTCTATTTTGGGAGGATGCAATGTTCTGAAAATATCAACCAAGTCTAGTTGTTCTACTGTATCATTTAATTTCTCATTGCCTTATTAACTGTCTGTCTGGAAGATCTGTCCTGTGATTTTATTGGGGTGTTAAATTCTCCTACACTGAATGTATTCCCATTGATTTCTCCCTTTATCTCTGTTAGTATTTAATTAATGAATTTATATGCTCGTTTATTGGGTTTGTATATGTTAACAAATGGAATATCTTCAAGCTTTATTGTTTATTTAATCATTGTAATATTACCTTCTTCATCTTTCTTTTTGGCTTCTGTTTAAAGCCTATTTTGTCTGAAATGAGTATAGTTATTCCTGCTTTCTTGTCCTTTCCATCTGCATGGAATATGTTTTCCCATTTTCTCACTCTCAATCTATGTGTGTCCTTCTCCCTAAAGTGGGTCTCTTGTATGCTGTGTATTCTAGGTCCTTGTTTTATTATTCAGCCTGCCACTCTGTGTCTTTTGATTACAGCATTTAGTTCATTGACATTTACTATAATTATTCATAGATGTATGTTTATTGCCATTTTGAACTTAGTTGCAGTTGATTTGGTATTTCCTTTCTTTTTTGTTTTGTGGTTTGCTAATTTACCTTTGTATTATCTTCATTTCTGTTTAGTTTTTGTAACTCAGTTGTAAAATTTGGCTTGTGGTTACTGTGGTTTTTTACATTTATTAACCTGTTACTATATTTTTTAAGATAGTAATATGAGAATAAACCAATCTAACTGAAAAGAAAAAAAACTCTATTATTTCCCTTCTCACCCCATTAATTACTTAGATGTCCTCTTTTGCAATTTCATGTTTATTTTGTTGTAATTCATTGTAGTTATCATGTTTCCAATTTTGTTTTTCTCCTTTCTGTAGCATCCAGCTGCTTTTATATTTAGAGTAGACTTTCAATATTTCTTTTAGCATAGGTTGCTAAACTCTTTTAGGTTTTTCTTTTCTGTGCAGTTCTTCATCTCTCCTTCTATTCTAAAGGTTAGCTTTGCTGGATAAAGCATCCCAGGCTGCATCTTTTTCTCATTCAGGACTTTGAGTATAACTGGCCACTCCCTTCTGGCTTGTAGTGTTTGTGTAGAGAAATCAGCTGAAAACTTCTCTAGTAAATAGCACTTTATTTTCCTCTTGCTGCCTTTAGAATCCTTTCTTTATCCTTATCCCCTGGCCATCCTGATTATATTATGTCTTGATGTTGGTCTGTTTGGGTTCTTCTTCTTTTGGGCCCTCTGTGATTCCTGTACTTGGATATCTGATTCCTTCTTTAGGTCTGATATGTTTTCAGTCATGATTTCTTCAAATACTTTTTCAATATCTTTTGCTCTTTCTTCTCTGTATGGGACCTCTATTACGTGTGGGTTTGCATGCTTTGTTTATCCCATAGGTTCCTTATACTATTTTCATTGGTTTGTATTTGTTTTCCTTCCAGATCTTATGATTAGGTGATTTCTGTTGTCCTATCTTTTCTCAGTCACTTATTCATTCCTCTGCATTACTTAGCCTATGTTTTCCAGCCTTTATCTCAGCTCTCATCTCAGCAAATGAGCTTTCCAATTTTAATTGGCTCCTCTTTATAGTTTCGATTTCCTTTTGATATATTCTCTATCTTTATACACAATCTCTTTTAGTTCCTTCAGTACTTTGATTACTCTTTATTTGAAATTATGACCTAGTAGAATAAAAGGTCTATTTCATTGCACTTTCTTTCAGGAGATTTCTCTTACTCTTTTAATTGGGAGTGGTTTCTCTGCTTCTTCATTTTATTTATATCTCTCTGGCATTATGGCTTCTGGAATGTCAGTTATCTACTGTGGTCCTTAAGCAGTTAATGAATTTATTTGTCAATTAATTTATCTAATGTGGATGCAGAAACAAAACTAAAAATGTAATTTAAAAGAAGAAAAAAGATTTGAAAACAAATTATAATCAATAACAAAAGAACAAAAAGAAGAGTAATAAAAATTGAATTGAGACAAATTTTAGAAAACTTAAAAGTAGAAAAAAGTATAATCAATAACAGAAGAATAAAACAATGAAAAATAAGAATCTGAGAGAAATTAAAGAGAAAATCTAAATAAAGAAAATTTTTGAAGAATATAATCAATAGCACAAGAACGAAACTAAGATAAAATATGAATTTGAGACATATTAAAAACAATGAAACTATTTTAAAAGAAAATTTTAAAAGGGATCAAAAATTGAAAAATAAAAATATTTAAAAAGTAAACATCAATAAAGAAAAATAAAAACAGTTGATCTGTTCCATTGGAGACTGTGCACTGTTAATTATTTTGTGGAGTGGTCCTTCTTATTTATGGGCAGTTGCTAAGTCTACTTTCCATGACTTTTGTCGTTATCTCTTTTTGGGTGATTGGCTAGTGATCTGGTGACTGGAGCCTGCTATGGCTATTGACTGGGGCCTTCTTTCTTTTTCTTTTGTCATTGTCATTTTTCCTACCCTTGGCCTGCCACAGGAACTCCACTTGCTGGTTCCAGTGGCCCTCCAGTCAAGCCCCTGGTCTGTGCTGCTCCCAGTGCTGGTCAGTGGGTAGGCTGTGTCTCTTCCCAATGCTGCCTCTTGGTGCTGTGCTAGTGCAGGATAGGCAGGCAGGTCGCTCCCTGGCTTAGTGCTGCTCTCTGCTCTGTGACTGGTCTGTGATCTCTAAGCAGGCTTGGACTAAACAGAAACACCGACCCTCACCCTTGCTCTGTGCCAGGACTTTGCTCTTTGCCTTAGAGGTTTGAGCTCACAGAGACACTGGGCAGACAGTTCTTATCTGCCTGGGGCTGTAAACAAATCTCAATACCATCTATGAGGTTGAGGAGTGCTTAGGTATGGATTCAGGTTTTACCCTCACCTCTACCTGGGCTCCACGTACCAGAGGACTTGGTGTCTGTGACTGAGCCCTGCCTCTCTTCTGAGAATGTGCCAGTAATGGTGTCATGGGTCTGTGGGGACAAAGGCTATGGCACCCCTCCCTCCAGGGCACACCAGTAGTATTACTCTTTTTAAAATTATTTTATGGGGGACCCAGGCTGTTCCAATCTGTACCCTCCCAGCAATTGCACACAGCACTCTGCAGTCTCCCCAGGCTGCCTCTGTGTAGCCAGCCTGAGTTCTCTGCCTGGATTGGGCAGTCTTTCCTGTCCCACACCTGATGGTTCATGTCTAGGGCTAGTGATAATGATGACCCTTTGTGCTTGTTTAACTTAGTTCTGTAGGTCAAGAGCTATTCTGTACAGATCTGAGCCTCGGAGGTTCCCCCTCTGTCCCACTGACCAATCTGTTGGAGGTGGGGAGACCTAGCAAATGAGCACTATTCCACCTTTGCCACTCCCTCCCTGTGGTACTGGTCCTGCACTATTTTCATTTTTCTTCCCTCTTTTTTTTCTTTTTTCTCCTACCATATTTGTGGTGTATATTGTCTCTTGAAAAAGGCAATGTTCTGTCAGACTCAGCAAGTTTTATGATTGAGTGGGTGGGTCCATGGATGTCAGTCTTTGTGTATTGTGGAAGAGGATGAGCTACTACTCTGTCATCTTGGCCCTTCTCCTAGAATTATTTCATAACTTCATTTCTAGGTTGCTTATTTCTATACAGACATACAAATGATTTGATATATTTTTTAGCCTTAAATTTTTCTGAAGCAATTTATTAAAATCTGCCAAACTATTTTGCAAAGTGCTTGTATCTTTTTGCAGACCACCAGCAATCAATAAGTCTTCTTGTTGTTCCATATTATTGCCAGCATTTTGTGTTGTCACTATTTTAAATCTTAGGAAATCTGATAAGTTTAAAGCAGTTTCTCCTTTTTTAAAAATATGCAATATCATAAAGACATATAATTTTGAATGCTTATTTACCAGCTGTATATCATCTTGGTGAGCTGTATGTTTAGACATTTTGTATATTTTTTAACCACCATTCAATTAGTTTATTCTTAATGTGAGTTTAGATAAATATTTCTCTATTAGGAAAATACAGCAATTACTTTTAATTGTAACATTATAAGCTGAAAAATAAAAGATGTGGAATAATTTTTTTTTGCATAGTTATGTTAGCATTAATTTATTTCAAACATACTTAACTTTATCATTTGTCTCACTTTATCACTTCCTCCCACTGTCTTTGTTTTCTTTAAAAGTCAATGTCTTTGTGATTCTAATTTGATATCAAACTATATTTAATGACACTATCTCTTTTTATATCAGCATGACCAAATGAAAAATTACCTACTCAAGTAGGAACAAACCTTAATAAAATCGTTTAAGATGATATTCTTTTTTGATATCAAATTTTAACAACAAATATATTTCACAATATCTTTATTAATATGTTTCTAACCTAGCTGAAATAGTTATGTCATGGATGCCTTAATTATTAATTACGTTGATATTAGTAAAAACACAAAACCAAAGGTCACAATAGGGTCATCATAATATAGCAGGCTAAATACCTGGGTTCTGGTGTCAGACTATCTATATTTGAATCCTGGACATATTAATTAATATAATTGTTAGTTTACATAAATAACTTACCATTCCTGTGCCACTTTTCTCATATGTAAAATATAAATGAACATTAATGTTAAAGAAGTTTACTGTAGAGGCAGCTTGTCTTAAAACTGAAAACTGATGTGATATATCTTTTATCAGTCAAGTAAAGATAACCTTGCATTTCAAAGGCACTACAATTGCCATATAAAGGATTCTATAGTATTCCTAATTTTGAAAGTAAACAATTTGAGAAGAATCCTCACCAGAAATCATCATTCTCAATGTAAAAATTATATTAGGGCTATATGCACTCCAAAATAAAAGAAAAGACTATTTAAAATTAAAACTTTGAGTGTAGAGTTTATGCGAAGGTAATTATATTCTTGACACTGAGAGAAAAGATGATGTAAGAATTTTGGGAATTTAATTTATTTCTGACTGTGACTTTCCCCTTGATGTAAGAACAATGGCTTATGAAATATAAAACATAGGATCTTACTTTAAATTCCACTGAATCTACAAAACATGAGTGCTTTTTGTGGGAATTCACTGGTATCTAAGACTGGAGTCAGAAATACAAAGAAGGCTCTTCCACTTTTTAAAATTCCTCAACAGTTCTCCCATCATGGTATCAGATAAACCAAATAAGCAGAACAGATAATCCACCTAATTAGAATTTATTGTTAAAAAACTCAAGCAGACTTCTGCCAAAACAGCACACAGCCACCTTCTCAAGTGCCTTATCATGATTTTGGAATGTCCCTTACTAGTTGTGATATTGGCCTGTAAAAAGAACCCTGCAGTGCTATGTCATAAATATTGCCTGCTATAATAAAGTTTGGAGAAGATCATAATCTATTGTTTCATTGTGCTAACTATACCATGAAACACTGGAAAACATAAAAGATAAGTACTTGGGAATATCTCAAATACTTCTTCCTCAAACTGGCCATTAGACACTTGGAGTGAGACAAGTCATATTGAAGTTATTTATCCAATATTGTAAAATTGCAATGTATACTGATAAAGTCAGTGTACAAAATTTATTTCAGCCTTCAGTTTTCTTTAGAAGGGCTAAAATGTCACTATTGTCCTAGTCTGAAAGACTTTACCCTCTTATTTTCTAACACACAATTGTGTGAAATCCACTCTTCTGATACGTCACATTTAGGTGGAAAAATGTTTTGTTCAAGAGGGTTGCAATCAAAGCTTTTCAGGTTTACTGTTACAAGATCCACTATGATACATTAAATGACATTCATTTAGGTCTAAAGTTGGTCAGAATCTTAGACATTTTTTCATTTTTATAGCTGAAGGTAGAAAGTATTTTATAATGTATTTTCAGATAAATACTTTACTATTCAAGTGGTACTTTTATAGAAAACAAGTCACTTTTACCCACTTGCCCACTTATATTTTCCAATAGGCCCCACATCAAGATATTCTATCCAATCTGTAGGAAAGACATGTTCTCAACTTGGAGTTTCTATACTCACAAATTTGTCTTTATATCACAATTTGACAGTAAGATAACGTAGCCCATAGGGTACAAGACTGATTACTCTTCTTTGTGGTATTTTAAAAGGAACTATTTTTACAGCTGTTTTAATCTTTATACACAATTCTGGAAAAAAATAAAGAGCAAAAACAAAACATGGTAGTCAGATTTAACTCACTAGTATCAGCAGAAGAAACAAAGATGTATCTTTTTCTTGTTTGGGAACACATGCTGCCAGACACAACTGTGAGACGCAAAATACTACAGAAATTATTGTAGATAGTCTCTTTAATATGTGGTATGGGTATTTGTTGCAATAATTATTTACTTTTTATCTGATTTTCTCACTTTAGTCATGTTAACAGTGCACATTAATTTTGGGTACTATTAACACAATTCACAGCTGAAATGCTCCACATCAGGATTTTAATAAATAGGTTCATGATCCATATATGCTGACTGCTCAAATCATTTATTTCATTGTTTGATAATGTGTTTCTAAATTGATAACATTTTTTTTTACTTTCCTTTATGCCTTAATCTATAGCTGAATAGAAGCCATTAAGAATTTCATTTGATCATACTTTATGATTATTTTAATGTATTGTTGATTTTGGTTTACTAATATTTTGTTGAGGATTTTTTGCAACTGTGCTCAAAAGATACATTGGCCTGCAATTTTCACTTTGTGTGATACATTTGTAAGGTTTTGATATCCAGGTGATGTTGGCCTCATAGAATGACTTTGGATCTTCCAAAGTCTTTCCTCTGGAATTTTTTGGAATAGTTTTAGATGGATAGGTTTTAATTCTCTAAATCTTTGATGGAATTCACTTGTGAAGCCATAAGGTTCTGAATTTCTGTTTGTTTGTTTGTTTGTTTGTTTAATTCCTGATTCAATTTCATTACTGGTCATTATTAGTTTGCTCATATTTTCTAGTTTTTCCTTGTTCAATCTTGGGAGATTATGCATTACTAAGAGTTTGTTCTTTCTTCCAGGTTGTCAATTTTATTGGATCATACACCATGATCAAGTGGTATTTATCCCAGGTACGCAAGGATGGTTCAGTATCTGCAACTCAATATGCCACATTAAAAAATTGAAAGATAAAAATCATATGATCATCTCAATAGATGCAAAAAAAGCTTTTGATAGAATAGAGTATCCATTTATGAAAAAAGATTCTAAACTAAGTGGATATAGAGAGAATGTATCTCAACATAATAAGGACCACATATGACAAGCCAACAGCTGACATCATACTCAATGGTGAAGTGTCTCCTCTAACATCTGGAACAATACAAGGATATCCACGCTCACCACTTTTGGTCCAGATAATATTACAAACCTTATCTACAATAATCAGATTAGAAAAAGAAATAAAAAAATACAAATTGGAAAACAAGAAATAAAGCTCACTTTTGCAGATGACATGATATGATACATAGAAAATCCTAACACAATCAGTATAATACTAGAAGTGATCCAGGAAGGATATAAAATAACATACAGAAATCTTTTGTGTTTCTATACACTAACAATTAACTACCTGAATGAGAAATTAAGAAAAAAATCTAAATTACAACCTCATCAGAAAAAATTAAATAGCTAGGAGCAATTGAACTAACAAGATAAAAGAACTGTACTTGAAAAATCATAAGACACTGATGAAAGAAATTGAAGGAAAAATGAATAGATGAAAAGATACACTATACTCATGGATTAGAAGAAGTAATATTGCTAAATAAGGATATACGACCCAGAACAAACTACAGGTTAAATTGAATCCCTAACAAAATACCAATGTCATTTTTCACAGAACTAGAGCAAATGATTCTAAAATTTCTATGGAGACACAAAAACTTGAATAGCCAAAGCAATCTTGAGAAAGAATAGACCTGGAAGTATTTCAACAGTGTGATACTGGCACAAAAGCAGACACATAGATCAATGAAACAGATAAGAAAGACCCAAATTAAACACACAATTGTATGGGTGATTAATCTGTGACAAAAGAGGCAAGAATATACAATGGGGAAAAGACAGCCTCTTCAGTTAATTGTGTTGGAAAAATTGAACAGCTATGTGCAAAAGAATCAAACTGGACTACTTTCTTACACAATATACAAAAATAAACTCAAAATGGATGAAAGACTTCAATGTCAGACCTGAAACCATAAAAATTTTAGAAGAAACAGGCAGTGTGCTTTTTGACATCAATTTTAGCAATTTTTTTTTTTGATATGTCACCTAAGAGAGAGACAAAACCAAAATAAACTAATGGGACTACATCAAACTAAAACGGTTTTGCACAGTGAAGGAAACAATCAACAAACAAAATAAGAAGGTGGCCTATCAAATGGGAGAAGTTATTTGCAAATAATATATTTGATAATGGTGATATCCTAAATATACAAATAATTCAAACAGCTCAACATCAAAAAACAATTTGATCAAAACATGGGCAGAGGACCTAAACAAACATTTTTCTAAAGAAGACATACAGATGGCCAACAGGCATGTAAAATGCTGAAAATCACTAATCATCAGGGAAATACAAATCAATACTGCAATGATATATCAACTCACAACTATCAGAATGGCTATTATCCAATAGACAAGAAACAACAAGTGTTGGAGAGGATGTGGAAATAAGTGATCCTTGTGCACTGTTGTTGGTGGAATATAAACTAGTGCAGCTACTAAGACAAACAGTACGGAGGTTCTTCAAAAAATTAAAAATAAAACTATACTACAATGCAATCATTCTGCTCCTGTGTATTTATCCAAAGAAAATTAAAATAGTAATCTGAAAAGATACATTCACCTCTATGTTTATAGTAGTGTTATTTACAATAGCCAATATATGGAAGCAATCTAAATTACCATCACTAGATGAATAAAGAAGATATTACAGAGAGAGAAGCAAGATGGCAGAGTAGAAGGATGTTCATGGATCACACTCTCCCACAAATACACCAAAACTCACATTTACGGATCCACTCAGCCAAACAGAGCACCTGCCAAACTCTGGCAGAACATCGCCCTTTTTGAAAGAAAAAGATGCCAAAAATCTGGTAGGAGAAAAGGAAAAAAGAAAGAAGAAAAAGCAAAACAGTGTGGGAATGGTCCCACAGGAAGGGTTGGCAAAGGAGGAATAGCACTTGTTCACTGAACCTCCCCCTCTCAAATGGAGAGGCCAGTGGGATGGAGGGGGAGCCTCCAAGGCTCAGATCTGCCCAGAGCACCCATTGACTGACAGAACCAAATTAAATGGGCACAAAGCATCCCTGTGACACACAGCCTGAGATGAGAGCTGGCAGCTGGGGGCCAGAACAGGCTGCCCAAGATGAGCAGAGGACTGGGACAGCTGCACTGAGGTGGCCCCTCGGGACTACAGGGAGCTGCATGCTGTGGCTGAGAGGGGATACAGAGCAGAACAACCTGGGCCCCCCAAATTATTGAAAAATAAGCAAAGCAATACTGTTGGTGTGCCCTGGGGGGGAGGGGCACCATAGCCTTTCTCTCTTCAGACCCGCAGCACCATTACTGGCACTTCTCACAAGAAGAGAGGCGGGGTGCAGCCACAGTGGCCATATCCTCTTGTGCACAGCACTCGGGCAGAGGCAGGGCCAAGACCTGAATCCGTATCTGGGGACTCTGCAACAGGACTGAGACTTGTTTACACCTGCGACAGGTAGGATATTTCTGCCCTGGCACCTCAGAGAACTTGTGCCACCAAGACAAACAAGGAGCTGAGTTTTGGAATGAGGGAGGTGCAGGGCTGTTCTGTGGTCTTCCCTGAGCCCTCCTATGGTACACCAACCCAAGGTGGAGTGGGTAGCTACAGAAAGCAGTGGAGTGACCAGCTCCAGGAGAGGGTGGGTGGCCACTCACCTACCCGGCAGGAATGCAGCACCTGACTGTGGTGTTGGGAGGGGGTGCAATCCACGCACCTGCCAGCCCCAAGCACAGCATCTGACTGTGGCATCAGGAGGGGGAATGACCCACCTGCCTACCACAAAGGAGGGGAGCACCTGACCCAGTGTTGGTAGGGGGCATGATCTTCTTGGTGACAGGCACTAGGAGCAACACAGATGAGGGCACTAATGGTGGGCCTCTGGAAATAGCAAGCTGAGTTTATGAAACAGGGCAAAGACACAAAGGCCTCTCAATAAATCATTAAGAGCACACAGTCTCCAGGAGAACACATCTTTTTTTAATCATTTTTATATCTGTTTTATTATCTATTACCTTTTGAATCTTTATTAAACAGTTTTATATGTTTACAGTTTTAATCCTTTTAAACTTTTCTTTTAAAATCTTATCATGGATTTTATTTAGTTTTTGTGACTTCCTTGTAAGTACAAACAATTATAGTAATAGGTTAATAGACTTACAAAAAGGGTAACCACAAGCCAAAAAGCAGGTATAGCAGTACTGATTTCAGACAAAATAGACTGTAAAACAAAGGCCATAAAGAAATATAAAGAGGACACTTTATAATGATTAAAGGAGTAATACAAGATGAGGATATAACAATCATTAATATATATGCACCCAATATAGGAGCACCTAAGTACATAAAACAACTACTAATAGAGATAACGGGGGGGAATTGGTGGGAATACAATCATAGTCAGAGATTTTAACACCGCATTAACATCACTAGACAGATCTTCCAGATAGAAAATAAATAAGGCAACAGAGAAGATAAATGATACATAGAAAAATTAGAGTTGGTGGAAATTTTCAGAACATTACACCCCCCAAAAATAGGATATACATTCTCTTCAAGTGAACATGGAACATTTTTTTAGGATTGATTGTGTACTTGGGCACAAAAGAAACCTCAACAATTTTAATAAGATAGAAATTATCTCAAGCATCTTTAATGACCACAATGCCATGAAATTAGAAATCAACTACAGAGAAACATAGGAGGAAAAAAGGGAAGCATGGAGATTAAACAACATGCTATTAAAAAACTATTGGGTCAATGGTGAAATCAAAGTGGAAATTACAAAATACCTTGATACAAATGAAAATGAAAGCACAACCACACAAAATTTATGGGATGTAGCAAAGGCAGTGCTAGGAGGGAATTTATAGCAATATAGGCCTTCCACAAAAATGAACAATCTCAAATAAACAATCTAATCCACTAGCTAAAAGAACTAGAAAAAGAAGAGCAAAAATACCGAAAAGTCAGCAGAAAGAAGGAAATAATAAAGATCAGGGAGGAAATGAATAAAATAGAGATTAAAAAAAAAACAACAGAACAAATCAATCAAACCAAAAGATGGTTTTTTTTGAAAAACTAAATATAATCGACAAACCTCTGGCCAAACATACAAAGAGGAAAAAAGAGAGAGCACAAATTTGCAAAATAAGAAAGGAAAATGGGGAAATTGCAACATATAACATAGAAATACAGAATATCATATTAGAATTTTATGAAAATTTATATGGAACCTAAATGGATAACCTAGAGGAGATTGACAAGTTTCTGGAAACATACAGTCTACAAAGACTGAACCAAGAAGAAACTCACCACTTGAACACACCGATCACTAGAAATGAAATCAAATTAACAACAAAAAGCCTCCCTAAAAGTAAAAGTCAAGGACCAGACTGCTTCACCAGGGAATTCTACCAAATATACAAAGAAGAAGTCATACCAGTCCTTCTCAAACTCTTCCAGAAGACTGAAAAGGAGGGAATTCTCCCAAACTCATTCTATGAAATCAAAATCACCCTGATACCAAAACCAGGCATAGACACTACCAAAAAAGAGAATTATAGGCCAATATCACTGATGAACATAGATGCCAAAATCCTTAACAAAATATTAGCAAATAGAATACAACAACTCATAAAAAAGATTAGACATCATGACCAAGTGGGGTTCATCCCAGGGACACAAGGGTGGTTCAACGTATGCAAATCAATCAATGTAATACATTACATTACCAAGAGAAAGGACAAAAACCACATGTTTTTCTCAATAGATGCAGAAAAAGCTTTTGATAAATTTCAACATGGATTTATGATAAAAAAAAAAACTCAACAAAGTGTGTATAGAAGAAACATATTTCAACATAATGAAAGCTATAAAAGATAAACCTACAGCCAGCACAGTACTCAACAGTGAAAATCTCAAAAGTTTCCCACTAAAATCTAGACAAGGCTGCCCACTCTCACCACTCCTATTCAACATAGTCTTGGAAGTCCTAGCCACAGCAATCAGGCAATAGAGAGAAATAAAAGGGATCCAAATTGGAAAAGAAAAGGTAAAAGTGTCACTATATGCAGATGACATGATACTCTATACAGAAAACCCTAAAAGGTCCACACAAAAGCTACTAGAACTAATCAAGAAGTTCAGCAAGATAGCAGGATGAAAGATTAACATACAAAATCAGTTGCATTTCTTTTCATTAATGATGAATCAACAGGAAAAGAAAGTAAAGAATAATACCGTTTCAAATAGCATACAAAGTAATAAAACACCTAAGGATAAATCTACCAAGGAGATGAAAATTTATACATCGAGAACTAGAAAACATTTATTAAGGAAGTTAAAGTACATTTAAATGAATGGAAAGATGTCCCATGCTCCTGGATTGGAAGAATCAATTTTGCTAAAATGGTCATACTGCAAGGCAATCTACAGATTTAATGCAATCCCTATGAAATTACCCAGGACATATTTCATAGAACTAAGCAAATCATAATAAAATTTATATGGAATCATAAAAGACTCATAACTGCCAAGGAATTACTGAAGAAAAGAAAGAGGCTGAAGGAATAACTATCCCAGACATCAGACAATACTACGGATCTACAGTAGTCAAGATAGCACGATATTTGTACAAAAACCAACATACGGACCAATGGAACAGAATAGAGAGCCCAGAAATGAACCCACAAACTTTTGGTCAACTGATCTTCGACAAAGGAGGCAAGAATATACAATGGAATAAAGACAGTCTCTTCAGCAAATGGTGTTGGGAAACCTGGACATCAGCAAGTAAATCAATGGAGCCAGAACACTCCTTTACACCATACACAGAAATCAACTCAAAATGGATCAAAGACTAAAACATAAGACAAGATACAGTAAACCTCCTAGAAGAAAATATAGGCAAAGCATTATCTCACATACATACGAAGATTGCTCTGCTGGGTCAGTCTACCCAAGCAATAGAAATAAAAGGAAGAATAAATAAATGGGACCTAATGAAACTTACTAGCTTCTGCACAGTAAAGGAAACCATAGGTTAAACAAAACGACAACCTATGGAATGGGAGAAAATTTTTGCAAATGAAACCAACAAAGGCTTGATCTCCAGAATATATAAGCAGCTCATACAACTTAATAAGAAAAAAAACAAATAACCCAATCCAAAAATCAGCAGAAGACCTAAACAAGCAATTCTCTAAGAAAGACATACAAATGATCAATAAGCACATGAGAAAATGCTCAGTATCACTAATCATCAGAGAAGTGCAAATCAAAACTATGATGAGTTATCACCACACACCAGTCAGAATGGCCATCTTTCAAAAGTCCACAAATGAGAAATGCTGGAGAGGCTGTGGAGAAAAGGGAACCCTCCTACACTGCTGGTGGTAATACAGTTTGCTACAGCCACTGTGGAAAACAGTATGGAAATTCCTTAAAAGGATAGACAAGGAATATACTTACCATATGACCCAGGAATCCCACTCCTGGGCGTATATCCAAAAGGAAATCTACTTCAGGATGACACCTGCACCCCAATGTTCATAGCAGCACTGTTTACAATAGCCAAGACATGGGATCAGCCTAAATGTCCACCACAGATGACTGGATAAAGATGCTGTGGTATATTTGTACTATGAAATACTATTCAGCCATAAAACTAACAACATAATGCCATTTGCAGCAACATGGATGTTCCTGGAGAATGTCATTCTAAGTGAAGTAAATCAGAAAGAGAAAGAAAAATACCGTATGAGATTGCTCATATATGGAATCTAAAAAATATATAAATAAATACAAAACAGAAACAGACTCATAGACATAGAATACAAACTTGTGGTTTCCAGGGGGCAGGGGGTGGGAAGGGACAGACTGGGATTTCAAAATGTAGAATAGATAAACAAGAATGTACTGTGTATCACATGGAAATATATACAGGATCTTGTGGTGGCTCACAGTAAAAGAGAATGTGACAATGAATGTATGTATTTTCATGTATAACCAAAAATTTATGCTCTACACTGGAAATTGATATGACATTGTAAAATGATTATAATTCAATAAAAAAAGTTTTAAAAAACAGAAGATGTTATATATGTATATGAACAACGGACTATTACTCAGCCATTAAAAGAATAATATTATATAATTTGCAACAGTGTAGATGAATTGGACAGCATTATGCTTACTGAAATAATTCAGTGAAAGATAATATTCTATGTTGTCACTTATAGGAATGTAAAAAATAAATCAAATTAACAAACATAATTAACAGGAATGTATTTCTAGGTACAGATAACAAACAGGTTGGTAGCCAGAGGGGAGGGTTTTAGCGGGGAAGGGAGAAGTAGTTTAGGGAGATTAATAGATACAAACTTTCAGTTACAAGATAAATTAATTATGATATGAAAAGTACAGTGGGTGAATATAGTCAATATTTATGTAATATACTTGTATTGTGGTACATGGAAACTAGATTTGTCATGATGATTATTTTGAAATGTATAAAAATAACAAATCACTATGTTATGTACTATGAACCAACATTGTGTTGTAGGTAATTATACTTCAAAAGAAACAAACTCATAGAAAAAAAGATCAGATTTTTGGTTACCAGAGGCAAGGGTCGGGGAAGATGGAATTGGATATAGGTAGTCAAAATGTACAAACTTCCAGTAGTAAATAAATAAATACTAGAGATGTAACACACTGCATGATAAATATAACTAACACTGATGTACATTATATCTGAAAGTTGTTAAGATAGTAAATCTGAAGAATTCTCAACAGAAGGAAATTTTTAAAATTTCCTTAATTTTGTATCTGTATGAGATGACAGATGATCATAAAATTATTGTGGTAATCATTTCATGATGTATGTAAGTCAAATCATGCTGTATACCTTAAACATATATAGTGCTGTAAGTCAGTTATATCTCAGTAAAACTGGAAGAAAGAAATGATATTTTAATTAAAAAACAAATTGTACTGTCACAAAATTTTAATAAAAGATCACATAAATTATGGCTCTATCTTTATTTCAGTTTTTCAGGATATGGATTATTTGATTCACTAGAAGAGACTGATTTATATAATTGATGTACCAATGTATTTTTCCATGTTATTTAGAAAAGATTTCTCTTTCATAAACTTATTTTCTATATTATTTTCTAAAAGATTTATGAATTTGTCTTTCATAATTAGATGTTCATTAAACTTAAAATTTACTTGTATTTATGGTTCAAAAAATTCAAATTGCATTGTTTCCATATGGATATCTGATTTTCCCAGCACCTTTTACTGAATTGAAAAAACAAATTCCTTCTATGTTGTTCCTTCTCTGTCATAATTTGAAGGGATATTCCTGACATCTTGCATTTCCACTAACACTTTCTTCTAAGCCATAATGTTGGTATATCTATGTATTTAGGTCTCTTTTTAATGTCTCTTTTTGGAGGTTTATATTTATAATTATATTCTGTGGAATAATGTGTATATATGTTATTTTGTACAGGTTAGCTTAATTTTTTAAACGCTCTCACTTATTTTTAATAAATATACCATCGTTTATTCATCTCTTCCCTAGGAATAATGTAAATTATTGGCCATTACCAATCATCTCTTTTCTCAAGCCACCCTTATTGCAACTTCAGTTTTGTCACAATTTCAATAATTGCATCCATTTTGCCTCTTATGATTTAGGACTGTAACCTGAAATCATTATCCCTGCAAGATACTGAATATAATTACCTGTGTTGTACAGTATAAACTTGCTGTTTATCTATTTTATATATAGTAGTTAGTATCTGCAAATCTCAAACTCCCATTTTATCCCTTCCCACCCACCTCTCCCCTTGGTAACCAAGAGTTTGTTCTCTGTGTCTGTAAGTCTGTTTGTTTTGTAAAATAAGTTTATTTTTGTCTTTTTCTTTAATTCCACATATAAATGATGTCATATGGTATTTTTATTTGTCTTTCTGGCTTACTTCACTTAGAATGACAGTCTCCAGGTCCATCCATGTTGCTGGAAATGGCATTTTTTTATTCTTTTTTTAATGACTGAGTAGTATACCACAACTTCTTTATCCCATAATCTGTCAACGGGCATTTAGGTTGTTTCCATGCCTTGGCTATTGTAAATATTGCAGCTATAAATATTGGGGTGCATGCATCTTTTTGAATTAAAATTCCCTCCAAATATATGCCCAGAAGTGGGATTGCTGTATTATAAGGTAAGTATATTTCTTTTTTTTGAAGACTCTCCAAAATGTTTTCCACAATGGTTGTACCAAACTACATTCCCACCAACAATTTAGTAGTGTTCCCTTTTCTCCACACCCTCTCCAGAATTAAATGTTTGTGGACTTTTAATGATGGCTATCTTGACTGGTGTGAGGTGATATCTCATTTTAGTTCTGATGTGAATTTATCTGATAATTAGTGATATTGAGCAGTTTTTCATGTACCTATTGGTCATTCGTATGTCTTCCTTGAAGAGTTGCTTGTTTAGTTCTTCTGCCCATTTTTGGACTGTTAACTATACAGAGGTATAACTGAAACACAAAGAACTGCACATATTTGATGTATACAATTTTATGATTTTGGACTAATGGAAACATCCTTGATACCATTATCACAATCAAGATAACTGACAATATCTGACACTTCTGAGAGTTTTCTTGTTTGTTTATTTTATTTATTTGCTTGTTTGTTTATATATAGTGGTGAGAACAGTTAAAATGATAGAAAACTAACATGTAATGATATGAAGAGTCTTTATTCAAAATATTTCACAAGTGTCTATCATTTTTCAAGTACTGTGTTCAAAATCTTGCCCTTCAATAATAAGCATCACATAGTAAAAGAAAGGTGTTAATCAATAGTCACATACAACTTGCAATTATTAACAAGTTCAAGATGTTCTAGTTTAGTGGTATTTAAGTCAGAGCTGAATTTCTTTAGAAAATAATTATATAGATTACATATGATTAATATTTAGAAGTTATTAATGCTAAGAGTTAGAAGACTTCCACTTAAAGAGTGGATATTAAAATGTGCTATTTCAAAAAAAGGTCTGCACTCTGATGTACAGAGAAGGTTTCATCGAAAGCAGAAGATAGAGGGACATTGATCCTAATTGATCCTAATTTTTTCTCATTCTAAATTCTCTGCTAATTTGTATATATGTATGATCTCTTTCTCTCTTTCTCTTAATGCTATTAAATGTTATTAGGTTATGGACTGAGCCTTAGTCATCTTTGCATCTTCAACTCCTAACACAGTGTCTTGAACATAGTAAGTATTCAGTAACTATCTGCTAAACAAAATGATGGAATATGAGTCTCTTAAAGGTCACAATTAAAATGTCTGCAATTAATGTTTGGTGTGACTAGATACAAAATCTAGGCCCTGGAAGGAATTGAGACACATTTTGAAACTGAGAGATAAAACTTGGGTCTTGTTCTTTTGCTTTAAAATTTAAGTTATTTACACTTTGCTTCTCTCTCCATGAACACTTAATGATGTTTCATGTCTGTAAATTGAATAGTGATCTCTAATCAGTGCTACATTTGTTGATTCTTCAGCAGAATTTTATGACTGTTGTATAGGCTGCTGGAATACTATATACTATATAGTATGCTGGTCAACAAATAAAAGAGAGCATAACCAACTAGTAACAATGGAGTTAAGAAACTAATGTATGTACAGGTTTTGTTTCCAAAATTCAATAATTTGAATGTTTGAGTCTTTGAATAACCACTAATTATCTTGGAGGTATACAGATTATTTTGTTAAAACACCTGAGCCTCAATGTCTTATCTGTAAAAAAGTTACAATTAAAGCTAAAGTATAGAAGATTCAAATAATTAAATGGGATATGATATGATGTGTAAGGGCAAAGCATATTTCCTGACATACAATATACATTACATGTTGTATATTAATATAAGTAGCTGTAGAAATCTCATCTAGAATATTCTCAACATGGGTAATAATATATTGGTTTACAGAAATAATATATTGGTTTACAGAAATAGAATGCAATAGTTTCAGAAGCAAACTATCACTTTAACAATGCCTGTGCAATAGTAACTATAATGATAGAAATATGATAAATACAATTTAGCTAGAGTTAAATACATAAATAAATGAAAGTCAGAATCTTCTTAATTTCTTTTGTGAACTCATTCCTAGAAAGTTCATATTTTTCACTTTTCCAGACACAAATTCAGGGTTTTCTGATTCTGGGGAAGAATGAGCTTAATTGGAATTATAATGAATCACAAATAAACCCATGTCAGTCTACCATAGCCAATTATGAACTACTTGCTAAAAATAATAAATATCGGGAAATATTTAATATTACAGTCTGTAGGATTATTTCAACATATTTGATTTAATTAAATTGTTTTTCCTTTTAATTTAAATTTATGATATTACAAACATTATAGACATTAAAAAAGAGAATATCCCTTTCTCTTTATGTCAATGTAACAAATATATATATATATTCTGGACCAAGAAACAATACAAAGATAAAAAGCTAATACAGAAGATGATTTGGAAGAGATATATTGTTTGCACTCAATTTTCAGAATAATGATGGAGTTTTATTAGACCAAGGCTAAGGCAGTAAGCTCTAAGAAACATTATAAGTCAGGCTTAAACTTCCTTTCATCCAGGTATAAGGATTTCACAAAAATTAGTTGTTATGGAAAAGAGTAAGACTATTTTCAAATGTATTTTTAAAGCACATTATCCCTTTTTAAAATAATTTTATAAAGCAATTCATGTCAGCTTTCTTAACAAAGTTCAAAATAGAAAAGCATTTCAGAAGTTTTCAATGAATCATCCTTAGTAAAAGAATAACTAATTTCATTTTTTACAGTTCTTTCTAGGAGTGCAACTAACATTGCCTTGTATAAATTAGTATGAGATTTTTGTTGGGAGAAGCACAGCTTGAGGTTGCAGAAATCTCTAACACTTTTGTCTTATCAGAAATATCCTTTTCTCTTTTGAGATCAAAATTTTTTCCTCTATCTCCTCTTTACTAGAAAATCCTGCTGTTTCTTCCTTACATATAGCAGATATTATGTCCCCTTGGGCAACAATACTGAGCATAATGACACACACTTGTTTCTGTTTCCTTGATGGTGATTTTGACTAAATGGAGTTATTGGATTATTTTCCCCAAGCCCTCCCAGCATAATGTTTTGAGTTTTTTAACATAAACAACATAATTAACATCTATTTTGAAAATACTGAGTAATGTGAAACAAAATGTCTTTTTTATTTTGTATCTTATAATTTGTTGAAATTGAACAAGAATTCAGCACCATTTTATTTTTAGTAACTGTTACTTTTGATTAGATTTTAAATAAAATACTGTTTTTTCCTCAGAATATATACTCAAATATCCTATAATTTTACAGGACTATCCAATTAAATGTAATATCAGTGTTGATAGCAAAATAAAAATATTTTATGTATTCTCCTTAAAATATAACTTAAAAGTTTGGCTATGGCTTAATAAAAGCATTTAGATAAAATGAATTTTTCTTCTTTTTAGCAAAGGAAATATTTTAACACACTCCAATATGTAACTTATAACATTAAGAAACAAATTGAATTTAGTAAATTTCAAATATCTATTTCCACATAAAATATTCTCTTGTTAATAATATTTTCTAGTAACCAACCTTAATAATAAGTAATATCAATGTTTTGTCATTTTAAATATAAATTGATACATATCAACTTTCACTTGAAGATGGACAAATTATTTGCAAAGATCAAATGATTAGCTAATTTCTATTCTAAAGTAAATATGATTTATGATTATATTATTGTGAACAACAGAAAAGAATGGACATTCTGCAAGTTAGATGTTGGTCCTACAAAACATAAACATCCAAAATCATATAAAATTGAACTTAATAATGTAAAGTTATATATCTTAGCACATTTATAATGTTTATAATTCAATTAAGACTGAAAAATTTTGATCAATAATCTTAAATATAATTTCAGGTAAAATAATTGATATATGGTGATATGAGTTTTAATATATGGTGATCCTCCCAAGTGAAAAGAAATATTTCCTTACATATAATAATCTATTTTTGATTAAAAAAACACTAGCATGAAGAGACAGATTGAACTACTTAACCTCAGCAATGATTATGATTATGGTGCTGAGATTAAAAATCAATCAACATTATTTGTAGGAATAAGATGGTCATTGCTAATTAAATGTGTTTCCATGGAAATTTTGCTTAATTTCTTACCTGTGAAATGCACCTGCTTCAGAAAGATTTAAGATTTACATAAGTCCTTAAGATAAGTAGAATATGCTATGCAAATGTTTTAGTAGTAGTAGTAGTAGTAGTAGTAGTAGTAGTAGTAGTAGTAGTAGTAAAGAAACACTCTTTTTGGATCAAAAGCCCCCTACATTTTTGTTTGCTGTTGTGTTATTGCTTTTTAAAAAATTTGGAATTTACCTAGGACAGCAAATGACACCACATGCCAAATTAGTCTCATTTTTGAAATAAAGTTTGATTGGGACACAGCCAATGCTCATTCCTTTATGTATTATCTATGATTTTGCAGTATAACAGGAGAAAAGAGAAGTTGCAAAAGAGCCCACAAAATCTAAAATACTAACTATCTAGCTCTGCAGAAAAAAAGTTTGCCAACCTCTATTTGGTCCCAAAAGTTATGTCATCAACTGGTATAAATATCATATATAATTTTCTAAAAAAAATAGTATTTTCATTTTTCTCTTTATCTCTGTAAAATATGGTATGCTCATATTTCATGGTATATAATATTTTATTTCACTAAGTAATAGGTACTCAGGTGGAAATGGTATGGTCTTTAGAATCTGATATGTCCCTTATTAGAGGTATGTCTTAGATAATCTTTATTTCTCTAAATATAACTTCATAATCTATAAAACAATTAATAAAGTTTCTAGAATATAGTGGAACTTATTAACATTACTTCCACCCCACATTTATTGGGTCATAACAAATGTATTAATAACATAAAAATGTTAAGTATTAGTTTTACAGATAAAAAAAGGAATGTCACACACTTGTTACTTAAGCAAGAAACATAAAGGAAAATAAAGAGAAGAAACCAAGATGGTAGAGTAGGAAGACATGGAATACATCTCTCCCATGAATGCATCAAAAATGCATTCTACATATGGAACAATTTTCACTTAAACCTAACTGGAAACTGGAAGAAAAACTCCTGTACCACCAAAGGTATAAGAAATATCCACAGGTAACAGAGTAGGAAGGGAAAATAAGCTACAAGATCAGGACCTGTGCTCCTAGAAGGGGATTCAGAGAAAAAGGGACATTACAGAGACAGAGATCCTCCCCTGGGGAGTGAGTGGCCTAAGTCATTATGTGCTCCAGTCCTTGGGTTGAATACAAGGAAGATGAGACATCTTGGATTCTTGGAAGATTGGTGGGACTAATAGGAAGAAACCTAGACTATGCTCATGAGGAGCACATGCACTCTTACTTGATCTGAGGCAGAGTGGAGACAGTGGGTTGAAACTATGCAGGTGTTTGACAGGTTTACCATGACTGCCCCTTTGTGTGTCCCAGCCTGGACCATATAAATACTCTAGTTCCTCTTACCTTGTGTCACAGCTCTACCCTGTAGCAAGGGCTGCCACACCAAGGAAATAGTTCAGCCATGATACATAGAGGTGGATGAGACTCAAAGCAGCATCTGAGCAGGGCAGAGGCAGCCATCACTGGTACTTTCAAAGACAGAACATCAGAAGCAGTTCTGAGCTCTGTTTTTGGCCAGACTGCCACAGCCCACACTCTGACCCATGCCAAGAACTACATGGGCTCCACCTTCCATGTGGTGCAGCTCCACAATAGGGCAGGAACTGCAGAGGCCTAGAGGAGAAATAGGCTGTGATTGATGGAAGAAACTCAGACCCAAAGCAGTGTTGAGCAGGACAGGGGCAGCCATAATTGATGTTTGCACATGCAACACATCAGAAGTAACCCTGATCTGTTTGTGGCCAGAGAGCCACACCCTATGCCCCATCACACACCAGAATCCTACATGGGCCCCTTTTGCTGAAGCAATGCTCCCCTCTGGGACAAGGGTGCCAGTACAAGGAAGGGAGGGGAGTTCACACTTAAAGGGAACAAAGCCAGGTCAGGCTCAGATGTCAGAACTTCTGCTACAACAACTTGGGAACAAGTCTTGTCCCTGATATGGCAGCAGTGACCACTGAGCAAAGGTGAAAATCCAGCTAACACCTGGATTTGGACTTAGCTCCTCTTTCTTTAGCTCCCTTCCTACCAAGGTAATAGCTTTTAGCACTCTCTGAAGAAAGACATGAGTTGTGATCATGTCAAATTCAGTTTTTCCACCAAAACCACTAGGCAAGCACAGACTATATAGGGATTCTCTCACATAAGGGCACCCCATCAAGATGAAAATAGATGATTGTTTCACCAAATTTTATAGAGATATTGAAAGTTATGCAGAATGAAAAGACAGAGGATTTGGTCTCAATTGAAAGAGCAAAAGAAAACAATTGGTGAAACAGAAATAACAACTTTACAAGATAAAAAATTAAAAGCATTAGTAATAAGAATGACAACTAATTTAGGAAAAACAATAGATAAATATAGCAATGGTTATAAAAAGGGAACCAGATATTATAACAAAAATATTCAGAACTGAAGAATACAATAACTGAAATAAAAAGACACACTATAAATAATTAATAGCAGATTAAGTGATAAAAAGAAATGTATAAGTGGTCTGGAAGATAGAATAATAAAATTACAACAGCTGAACATCAAAAATAAAAAAAAAGAGAATATTTTGAGGTTATTGGGATAATATGAAGTGTACCAACATTGCATCATAGGAAGGAGAAGAGAGAGGGAAAGTGGTCTAAAGTGTATTCGATGGAATTATGGATGAAAATTCCCAAGCCTGAAGAAGAAAACAGATATACAAGTAAAGGAAGAACAGAGGGTCCCAAACAAGATGAACCCAAACAAAAGCATATCATAATTAAAATGACAAAAATGAAAGATAAAAAGAGAATTCTAAAGGCAGCAAGAGATAAATGATCATCTACAAGGGAACCATCATAAGATTATTAGCTGATTTTTCTGCAAAAACTTTGCAGACAAGAAGTGACTGGCATGATATATTCAAAGTGCTAAAATGGAAAAACTTGCAACCTAGGATACACAGCAATAATATATAAATAATATATTTATAACTGAAGGAGAGATAACAAATTTCTTGGAGAAGCCAAAAGTAAAGAAGTTTGTCAATGATAAACCAACCCTAAAAGGAAATGTTTAAAGCATTCTCTAAGTGGAAAAGGCCATAAAAAGAAATAAGAAATTATAGGAAAGGAAAAAATCCCACTAGTAAACGCTGAGGATCCACCACTTAAATAGGCAAGTACAAAGATAAAAAAAAAAATTGTAAAAGCAACAATAACTACAATAAACAGTGAAGAGATAAACATTAAGATATAAACTATAACATCAAAAACACAAGATGTGTAGGAGGGAAGTAAAAACATGTAGATTTTTAGGAATCTGTTTGAACTTAAATTATTACCAGTTTAAAACAGGTAGATACAGGTCAAGATATATGTTTTATGGTAACCACAAATTTTGATTTAAACCTATAGCAGATACACACAGGTAGATGGAGAGAAAAAAAATACACACAAGCATACAACTAAAGAAAATGACCAAACCACAAGAGAAGAAACAAAAAGAAGAAGAAAAGAACAGAGAAGAACCACAAATACATCATAGAAACAATGAAAAAAACTGTAATACGTTTATATATATACGTTTATATATAAACGTATATATATAAACATCACTTCAAGTGTCAATGGACAAAATCCTCCAATCAAAAGATGTAGGATTGATACCAAATTAAGAAAAAAAGATCCATTTATATTCTGCTTAAAAGAGACTCACTTCAGAGTTAAAAACGTGCACAGGAGCTCACCTCTCATGAACATGACAAAAACACAATTGACTGCTGAACAATCATTGATAAAACAAGGCTAGACCCTACCAAAACGTTCTACAACTGAAGACATAAAGAGGGAACCACAGTAAGATGGTAGGAGGGACAGACTCATGATATAATTGGGTACCCCATATCCACAAGGTGGGCAACTCATAAGCTGGAGAATGATTAAATTTTTATATTCTCCCACAGTAGTGAGAGTTATGAGACTCATGTTCAGGGTCCTAGTCCAGGGGTTTGGTATTCAGTGGAGGAGACTCCAGAGCATTTGTCTTCTGAAGCCAGTGTGGCTTATTTGTAGGAACTAAACAGGATTGGGGCAATCAGCTCTCCTCAAACTACTCCAAAAATTTGTAGAGGAAGGAACACTTTCAAATTCACTCCATGAGTCCACCATCACCTTGATGCAAAAATCAGAAAAAATATATCACACACAAAAAAGAAAATTACAGACCAAAATCACTTATGAATATAGATGAAAAATCCTCAGCAAAAACCTAGCAAACTAACTCCAATAATACATTAAAAGGATTATACCCCACGATTAAGTGGGATTTATCCCAAGGATGTAAATATTTTTCAATATCCACAAGTCAATTAATGTGATACACAACAGTTACAAAGTGAAGAATAAAAACCAAATTATTATCTCAATAAATAATAAATACTGGAGAAGGTGCAGAGAAAAAGTAAGCCTCCTAATCTGTTGATGGGAAAGTAAATTGGTACAGCCATTATAGAAAACAGAATGGAAATGCCTATAAAAATTGAAAAAAAAAACTTACCATATGATTCACCAATCCCACTCCATGGCAGAAAAAAACTATACTTCAAAAAAGATGCATGAACCCCAATTTCATAGCAGCACCATTTACAATGGTCAAGACATGGAAACAACCAAAATGTCCACTGACAGATAAGTGAATAAAGAAGATGTGGTGTATAAATACAATGGAATATTACTCAGCCAGAAAAAAACAATGAAATGATGTCATTTGCAGCAACATGGATGGACCTACATTTTATATTAAGTGCAGTAAGTCAGACAGAGAAAGATAAATATCATATATCACTTATATGTGGCTTCTAAAAATGATAAAAATTTTATTTATGAACTAACAATAGATATACTGACATAGAAAACAACCTATTGTTACCAAAGGAGAAAGGGTGGGGGACTAATAAATTAGGAGTTTGGGATTAATAGATATAAATTACTTACTGTATATAAAATAGATGGAGAGCAAGGATCTACTGTATATCACCAGGAACTATATTCAATGTCTTGTCATAACATATAATTGAAAAGAATCTTAAAAACATGAATGTATATGTATAACTAAATAACTTTGCTGTACACCTGAAACTAAACTTGTAAATCAACTACACTTTAATAAAAAATAAAATTAAAGAAAAAACTATGCCACAGTAACTTTGCATTTAAAAATTCAGCTATAAAACAAATTTTAATCCTATTTCTCTTATGGAGTAGTCAGTCACTAAGAGATTAGGGCAGCACTATAACACTATTTTATGTGTTAAGTGTTCAATGAAGCAATCCAATTTTGACTTAATCATAAAATATTCAAATAAGTAATTATAGTCTATTAATGAGCAGTTATTTTCCTTTATTTTTGTATATATAATTCACAGATGTAATACTTTTACTGAGAAATTATTATATTACTACAAACACTAAAGAATTACCATGTCTTCTTTTGATCATTGTATTGTGTTATTATAAAATTCATATTCTGGAAATGTGTGTGTCTTTGAAATTATATCAAACAATAAAAAAAAAACTTAAACTATCAAAAAAAAGCACATGATTATCTCAATAAACTGTAAAACACACAAAAAATCATTTGGCAAATTTCAACATTCATTCATAATATAAACTCTTATCAAATTTGATGTATAAGGGGAACATATACCATTTACTCTCAACATAATAGAGACTAGTTATGACAAACCCACAGTTAACACCATATGCAACAGTGAAAACCTGAAAGCCTGTCCTCAGAATAAGGAAAAGTGGACAAGGATGACCACTCTGATCACATCTATTTAGCATAATGTTGAAAGCCTAGCCACAGTAATCAGACAAAACTAAATAAGTAAAAGTCATCCAAATTGGAAAGAAAAAGTAAAACTGTCACAATTTGCATATGGCATGATATTTTATAGAGAAAACCCAAAACTCTCCCCCAAAAAAACTATTAGAATTTTTTTAACATTTTTATTGATTTATAATTATTTTACAATTTTGTGTCAAATTCCAGTGTTCAGCACAATTTTTCAGTCATACATGGACATATACACACTCATTGTCACATTTTTTTCTCTGTGAGCTACCATAATGTTTTGTGTATATTTCCCTGTGCTATACAGTATAATCTTGTTTATCTATTCTACAATTTTTAAATCCCAGTCTATCCCTTCCCATCCTACACCCCCTGGCAACCACAAGTCTGTATTCTCTGTCTATGAGTCTATTTCTGTCCTGTATTTATGCTTTGTTTTTGTTTGTTTGTTTTTTAGATTCCACATATGAGCGATCTCATATGGTATTTTTCTTTCTCTTTCTGGCTTACTTCGCTTAGAAAGACATTCTCCAGGAGCATCCATGTTGCTGCAAATGGTGTTATGTTGTCGGTTTTTATGGCTGAGTAGTATTCCATTGTATAAATATACCACATCTTCTTTACCCAGTCACCTGTTGATGGAAAAACTGTTAGAATTTATAAATGCTTTCAGTAAAGTTGTAAGACACAAGATTAAGATACAGTTTTTCTGCACATTAAAAAATAATGAACTATCAGAAGAAGAAAAACATGTTTAAAATCTCATTAAAAAGAATAAAATAACTAGGTATAAATTTAACTAAGGAGGTAAAAGACCTATACCCTGAAAACCATAAAACATTGATAAAGGTATCTTAAGATAATACAATAAAATTGAAAACAGCCCATGTTCTTGGATTGAAAGAATTAATATTCTTTAAAAAATGACTACACAAAGCAACTTACAGATTTAATGGAATCCCTATCAAAATTCTCAGGATATTTTTCACAGAACTAGAACAAATGTCCCTAAAATGTGTATGGATCCAAAATAGATGTATAATTGCCAAAGCAAATTGAGAAAAAGAAAACAAACCTGGATATATCATGTTTCCTGGTTCAGAACATATGACAAAGCTACAGTAATCAAAACAGCATGATACTGGAACAAAAACAGACACACAGATCAATGGAATGGAATAGAAGCCCCAAAATAAAGCCATGTACCTGGGATCAATTAACCTATGACAAAGGATGAAAGAATATATAATGGAGAAAAAACAGTCTCTTCAATAAGTGGTTCTGGGAAAACTGGAAAGCTACTTGTAAAAGAATGAGATTAGAATGTTTCTTCATACCATATATATAAAATAATAAACTCCAAATGTATTAAAGACCAAATTTAAGGGCTGAAACACTGTTTTACATAAAATGTAGCAATAAAATTTTTATCTGTCTCCTAAGACAAATAAATATAAATGAAAATAAACTAATGTAAAATAATTAAACTTAAAAGTTTTGCAAAGTAAAGAAAAACATTGACAAAAGGAAAAGACAACCAACTGAGTGGGGAAAAATATTTGCTAATGATATAACCAATAGGTCATATAAGGGTTTAATATCCAAAGGAGTTAATACCCAAAACGGTTAACCAGCTTATACAACTCAATATATGTGGGGAAGAAAAGGAAAAATGGGCAGAACTCTTGAATAGACATTTTTCCAAAGAATACATAAAGATGGATAGCAGGTACATAAGAAGATGCTCAAAATTGCTAATAATTAGAGAAATGAAAATCAAAACCAGAGTGAGATATCATCTCACACCTGTCAGAATGAATATCATCAAAAAAATCTACAAATAACAAATTTTCACAAGGATGTGGAGAAAAGGTAACTCTAATACACTGTTAGTGGAGATGTAAATTGGTGCAGCTGCTATGGAACACAAAATGAAGGTTCCACAAAAATCTAAATAAAAATAGAACTACCATATGATCCAGCAGTTTCACTCCTGGGTATTCACCCAAAGTAAATAAAAACACTACTCTAAAAAGATATATGCACCTGGTGTTCACAGTAGAATTATTTACAATAGCTAAGATATAGAAGCACTCTAAATGTCTATTAACAGATGCATGGATAAAGATGTGTTATATACATATATATACACACACAATGGAATATTACTCAGGCATAAAAAAGGATGGAATTCTGTTATTTGCAATAATATGAATAAACCTAGAGAATATTATGATTAGTGAAATAAGACAAGGAAATACAAGTAATAGATGTTATCACTATGTTAAATATATAATCTAAAACATGAAAGAAATAAATGCATATAACAAGACAGAAACAGAGTCACAGATATAAAGAAAAATCTAGTGGTTACCAGAGGGAAGACAGAAGAAGGGAGGGAAAGATAAGAGTATGGGATTAAGTAATACATACTACTATCTGCAAAATAGATAAGCACCAAGGATATACTGCACAACACAAGGAAATACAGCCATTAGTTTGTAATAACTTCAAATGGAGTATAATCTATAAAATATTGAATCATTGTGTTTTATATTTGAAACTATTATACTATTGTAAATTAACCATACTTTAATTAAAATAAGAGAGAAAGAGAATGAGTTATGGTGTAGTGGTTAGAATGCAGGTTTTGGAGCCTGATCTACAGGATCATATCTTATCCCTATTGCTCATTAATTGTGTGACATTGATCTTAATATATCAGTGCCTCAGTTTTCTTTACTTGTAAAATATTGACTAAAAGCTCCTTATTTCATAGGCTTGTTTTGGGAAATAAATAAACTAACATATAAAATGCTTAAAGTATTAAGCATAAACTAAACATCACACAAGCATTATAGATTAGTATTAGCCATCTTCAGTGCATCAGATCCTCTAATATTATACTTATTAGTTATTTCAACAATGTTAGACATTATTATTCTCCTCAGGACTACAAGCTATTGAACTTAGTTCCCTGCTATATAGTAAACTCTACTTTTTATCTATTTTATATATAATCATTTGTATCTGCTAATCCCAAACTCCTAATTCATTCCTCCCCCACTTTCCCCCTTGGGAACCGTAAGTTTTTTTCTGTGTCTGTGAGTCTGTTTCTGTTTTGTAAATAAGTTCATTTGTGTCATTTTTTTAGATTCCATATACAAGTGATATCATATTATATTTGCCTTTATCTGTCTGACTTAACTCACTTGTTATGGCCCTCTATTCTTAAAGCTTACCTTCTATCTTTGAAAAGGGCTCACTCTCCCTTCACATATTTTATGTACATAATATATTATATTAAATTATATATGTACACATATATATAACATATATAAAATGTATAAATATAAAATATAAGGTATAAAATATAAAATATAAGGTATGCAATATAAATACTCATATAAAAGACATATACTTTGTCATAAGATGTGTGTATATATATACACATATATTAATTATATATTAATATGTTACCTGATGGTAACAGACAAAGTAATATTGCCCCCAAAATCCCCATATCCTAATTCTCAAAACTTATTATTATGTATTGTTTCATGACAAAAGTTACTTTGTAGGTGGTATATAATTAAGAATATTGAAATTTGAAGAGTATCCTGGATTATTCAAGTGTGCTCAATGTAATCACAAAAATTCTTATAAAGTGAATGTAGAAGGGTTAGAATCAGCTAAAGAGAGTTGAAGATGATACACTTCTGCCTTTGAAGATGAAGGAAGGTGTTAAAGACCAAGGAATGTATACATTTTGAAGCTGGGAAACAAGAAAACAGATTCCCCTTTAGAGCCTTCAGAAGGAGCATAGCCCTCTGGATCCAGTTTAGACATTTTACCTCAGAATTATATGATAAAGAGTATGTGTTGTTTAAAGTCACTAACTTTCTGGTAATTTGTACAGCAGCAATATAGAATTAATATAGTCACAAGTAATCAAAGAAGAAAAAGACATGTAGTTTCTATTTAGGAAAATTTCAGTGTAAAAACTAAACAGATAATTGAACAAAAATTTTTAAAACAGTGGGGCCAGTGCTATAATCATTATAATATCCCTTTCTCCTTTTCCTACTTAATTTTTCTACAGAGTATATATTGCCATCTGATGCATTCTATATTTATATATATTTTGTCCAACTAGAATGGATACTCTATAGAGGTGATTTATTCTGTTTTCTTAAGTGCTACACCCTCAACTCAATGTCCAGAACAGTGTCTGACACATGGTAATGTTCAAAAATTACTTATTAAATTTATAAATAAATGATGTCCAGAAGGCTGTATGATTTCAGATACAAAGTAGTAAGCATAGAGAAATCATGAAGAATAGGATTAGGATAATTATTCATTTGTTAATAAAATTTTCTCTTCCTGAAACTGTGTTTGTGAAAATTTTTGAATGATATACTAAAATGAGCTGGATATGCAGTACTTTGTTCAGAAATAACTGTAATATAATTGAAGTAATTTGAGATTTAATCAAAGGTAGACCCATGCCTGACTCCCTAAACTACTACCTGCTATCAAGTTATTTTAGTTATTTAACCTCCACCTAATTATCCTTAACTTACAGGATGGTTGTGAGAAAAACAAATAATATATGTTAAGCATCTAGGAGACATGATGTTTAATGTATGTAAATTGATAGTTATTGGTCCCTATACAATTTTATTTAAAATTAGCATCTCATTTTAGACATGATGCAGACATACCCCATGTTTAGAAGATGGAGATATAAAGTTGATTTCATTGGCATGTGAAATTATTACTTCAAAGAAGTGTAAACCAAATAAAGCAATTAGAGAAACTTTTTATTTGACCCCATTGATTCTTTTTTTCCACCACTATCTAATAACTAGTTACCTTCTCTTCTTGCTCTTCCAAGTGACAATGGTCCTTAGTTAAACATACTCTAACTTAGGGTAATATTGTGTTGAAGCATATTTCTAATCACAGTCCACTTTTTATAGATGATCAAAAACATAAAAGCACATGTGGAATACAACATATGAAAGATCATTTGCAAACTCTATATAGTAGAGCAGGTAACACCGTATGAAATATTTTTTGAGTTAAACCTCAGAAATGACAATATTGTTCTTCATTTATAATGCTCTAAAATGTAAAGACAAATAAAACCTTTTACCCCAGGTTTTTTGTTTGTTTGCTTTTGTTTATTTTTGTTTGCTTGTTTAAGTTTGTTTCTTTTTTTAACTAATTGACCTGGAGTAACATGCTAGAGCAGACTTTAACTGAATGTCAATTGTCATATGATTGTGATCTATTTTGGAACCTCTCTTCATAAAAAGTTTGCTTCTTCTGGAGATAAGTGAACTATGTTTCTAACCAAGCTAGCTTCCTTCATTACATGAAAACATCAAAAGAACTTGATGTCTAGTAAACTTTACACAGCTCTTCCTCTTCATTTTTCATGCCAAAATTGGGAAACCCATCTGCTACTTCATTCCACTTCCTATGTATCTATTAGAGGGATGAAAATAAGATAATTAAGCTGAAATTTTTATGAAAAGGGCTACAAATAATTTAAAAGGACACAGATGTTGCTAAGTTTCTAATTATTTCCTATACCTCCCTTCTAAACTATTGAAGTCAATAAATATTTCTTTAAAACTTAAAATGTACAAGGCATTACACATTATAATTATGTGTATATTTTTATATACACATATACAATGTACATTATGTTGGGTTTGTCAGGGAAAAAAGAATGGTTAAGACATAGCATCCTTTGAAAAATTATACAAATTATCAGAAATATATATTTGAAACCTTTTTCATGTGGCACTGTGCCTTTGTCATCTCATCCACTGCATAATTGAAAAAGGTATAGATATAGAGAAGAAAAGTAATATAATCCATTGTAGGTCAAGAGAACTACATAAAACAGTCTTCTTATCATATGCTATGTGTTAACAAAGGAATAAAATATTGATAGTTGACAAGTAGACATTGATTAATAAGTTTCTTTTTTGGTTTTGTTATATTATATCACCACTACTCTATCTGTTTAAAGGAGAGAATCTTTAACATTTCCTCAGGATTCTTAAATACTTTTTTGAAATTTATAACAAATCAAGTAGATACATAAAAACATACTTTTGCATTGTTAAATGATATACATAAGCATTGACCCATAAATCAGTATCCTTCTGGGGGTACTCAAGCTAACAGACTATACTGTAAAAGTTTAAAACTGTGGTTTAGTCTCTACTTTTGAGGCTTGGTAACTAAAATAACACTTTTGAGCTGTAAGTTGGTAACTGATTTTACCAACTCAAGTGTCTTGTAAGGGGAACACCTCTCTACCTGGAGTCACTCATTACAGTTTTGAACCTGTTGCTTTCCTGACACTGTTACAAGTTACACCCGTTAAAATCTTTATATTTTTGTTCTCTCATTTGACTTTTTCATGGAACACTAATGCTGATTTTCCCTTCTCCCAGGTCAGGTAGTTTATTTTAAAAAAAATAGTACCTTAAGCTTTAGTTATCTAGTTTCCCCCAAGAGCAGGCTTCACTAAGCTCTGGCATATTTAAAAATGATTGCTTTTCCTCTTCCCCTGCTGGAAGCAAGGTAGGATTTTTCCTCCAATATTTACTGTCAGAACCTGGTCAAGCACCTGGAGATAAATCTCATAATGCCATTGAAGATTCCATTATGATTAGGTCACCCTGGACTTTTTAACTCTCAGACTTGTCCACATTAAGCCTCCAGCAATTCATCAATTACAGTGCAGATATTCCTACAAGGCATTGGTTCCCATGATGTTTTCCACTCATAAGTCTGCTCAGATAAACCATGATTTCCTGTCTTTCCAAACATGGGGCAGTGATTTACTGTGTCCTCCCCTTTCTTATGGATCTAAAGTTTTTGATATTTTAGTCGATGTAGCTTTTTCCTTGTTAAAATGAAGTGGGAATTTCCAAGCTCCTTACATGCAGAACTGGAAAGTGAATGCATTGATACACTTCTTTGGAAAATACTTATACTAGACTTCTATCTAAACTGAACATCTGACACACTCATTTATGCCATGTGATTCTCCAGTCTTATATTCCCATGTTGGAGTGAGGTCAAATCAGACTCCATGACTAAAATGGTGGTGAGGGCCCAGTAAGCTTTACTTGTAAAATGTAAATATCAAATAGAAAAGAAAGCAGCCAACTTGGTCTCAGTAGATCCTTGATTTTACATGCATGTGTTATCAGGAAGAGGGGAATAAATGTTATCGCAGTTCTTAGTAACCTCCCAAAAAATGAATTTCTAATAGGAGATTGACAGCATGATATAAACAGAAGATTTATTAGTGAAGTTAAAAAGGTAGTAAAATATAGTACACCCACAAGAATAGGGGCTGGACAATCCAAGAGAGGTAAAATGGCACCACCCCTTTGTTTTTCCTGTTTTTATATCCTTGCTTAGGAAGCATTTTTATGATTGATAGACAGCTAACTTTCCTTGTGCTCAGGCATGTCCATCTCTTTTATGGATGTTTTTACCCATGATGCCCACAGAGAAACCTAAAGGAGGGAGCTCAAGCTGTAATGTCAATTAAATTATAATAAGCATTGGGTCAAGTCAAGCCAGGTTCTTTTCTCTACCATGCAACCACAGTGTTCAATTCCAGCTGGCTTCTTTGCTGGTCTTCACTAAGAGAAATAAAATTTTTAGAGCCCCTTATCCTGAGCACAGGTTTACTGTTATTTCTGGGTTTCTCCCTCCACATTTCTCTCCCTTTTCCTGGTTCTCCTGTCTATCTAACTGCCTAACACATAGAAAGTTGCAGCTATTCTTTAGAGTAAAGCATGACCCTCTCCTCCACTCAATTTCTCTAAGCAAATACACTGATTAGATGAGGCCCTCCAGTCATAGATTTTCCACTAAGTAACCAGAATTTGTTCAGTGATGGTTCATATCAGATGAAACTCAGTAGTGTTCAATGGGATGCTGTTCACTTACCACCTCAGTGGCAGCTCTATAGAACTGAAAGTATGAAGGAGTATGAAATGAACTAACTTCCCTGATGCTAAAATTGTTTGGTGATTCTTTCTGACTAAGAAATCCTGCAATTTGCTTTCTCATTACTGCTTTTGTGCTAATAAAACAAAACAAAACAAAACAAAACTTTCCCCTTATATTTTTTAACCCAGACGTTATTCTCCAGAAAGGAGGTAATGGGCTAATAACTTCAGAAGAATGGATGGCCCCTCTGGAGTTCCTCCATGACCAGTAAGTTTCATTGAGATTAACTGTTATGTAGCACCCTGTAAAGAGCCCTGATTTTTATCTTTTCTATTCTATACAGTTTTTCTATAAAACCTCAAGACCCCAACCCCAAGAGGGATTCACAGTCTCTAAAGCATTAGCCTGCAGTGACTCCCTTTTGCCTGGCAAAGCAATACAGCTGCTATTTTATGGTATTCCCAAAACTGTGCCTCTGAATCTTAATCTGTCTTCCAGGGTACAGAGGTCCATTTTGTGGCAATAATCAGAAGTATTTTCTCCATTAAGTGTGCAAAAGTTAGAGTCATTTTCTTAGATTTTTTTGTGTATGTGTGCTCTCCTGATGGATTTGTTATGTTTTTGCTTTCCTTGGGGCATTGCCAGTGATCTTTGATGCTTGGACTGCCACTTGGAAAATCACAGACTGGCAGAATTAAAACACCACTCTTTGGAGTCATAAACTGTGCAAACAAGACAAGAACAGATTGAATTATCTGAATTGTTCTTGTATATCCATGGTAAAATATCATTCTCTGACAAGATCAAGTGAAATCAAGCTGGTGATTGAGGCTACATCTCCCAGACTACTACAAGTTTATATATCGATTCACAATCTTCCTAGATGATATCAACAATCAAACATCTTATACCAGGAACAAAGTAAAATGCTGTATTTTTCTGATACAGAAGTTACAACTGTATGCCAGACTTGTAAATCTTGCCAAAAATTGAAAGAATTTTCTTGGTAATAGAGATTGTATCCCAAGATGAAATTCCGACCTCACTCCTAGCAGACAGACTAAATCATAAATCATATTTGATTCCTCTCTCAGGGTTATTGGTGGTTTCACACCACTTGATATTGTTGCTGTTCAAATTTAATTAGCCATTGTTGCACAGTTGTGACCTTTAAAGCTAGACAATATCATGTGTTCAGATATATATATATTTCCAAAGGAAATGAAATCGCTATCTTGAAGAGATATCTGTGCCCTATGTGCATTGCAGCATTATACACAATAGCCAATATAAGAAAATAACCTAAGCATCCAACCAATGGATGAATGGACAAATTAAAAAATGTATACAACTGAGTATTAGAATATTGTTCAGCCTTTAAAAATAGAAAACCCTGTCATTTGTAACAATATGAATGGAAATTAAGGCCATCATGCTAAGTCAAACAGAGAAAGACAAATACTGTATGATCTCACATATATGTGGAATCTTTAAAAAAGCCAAACTCATAGAAAAAGAATAGAATGATGGTTACCAGGGACTAGGGGTAGGAGAATTGGGGACATACTGGTCAATGGATGCAAACTTCTAGTTATAAAATAAGTAAGTTCTTGGGGTCCAATTTTCAGCATAGTGACTACAATTAACAATATTGTATTATATAATTTAAACTTGCTAAGAGAGTAGATTTTAAGTGTTCTCACCACACCCACAAATTATAATTATGTGAAGTAATGGATGTATTAACTATTTTTATTGTGGTAGTCATTTTGCAGTATACATATGTATCAAATCATCAATGTGACACAACTTATACTTACAAAATATTATGTCAATTATATAATCAATAAAGCTGAAAAATCAGATAAATATTATTTTTTCCTCTCCTTCTCTCAACCCTTAAAATCTTTTAAGGCATATTGAATGTATATCTACCAGAAGTGAGTTATATCCTTTTATTAAATGGGTCTATCAATTTATTAATCACCCTACTTTTAGTTTACCTCATAAAACCTTATAAATAGGATATATGCCCAATGATCCATCAGGAAGATTTAGCCACTACAAGTTATGCATCAGTTGACAACTATCTGAATATCAAATTCTAATTATGTCTATTTTTTCCCTGCTCTTTCTTCCAAAGAATTTCTTGATCATTATGTTATTATGTTCTGCAGGTCTCTTTTGTTCACCTGTTTTAAAAAGTCCAAATTTTCAATAAAATTTACAAAATTTTAATCTTATCCAGTACAAAGTTTACTATGATTAACAAAACACACAAGATTATTGCTACACCATATGTCACAATGAAAAGTGTTTAATCCCTCAGTATCAGCTCCCTGATTCTCCATTTTCATACTGAGATATGTTTTTGGCATGATGAGGCAAGGATTAACTGAACAAAGAAGGAGTTAACAAAGAACTATGGAATTTCTCAGTTTTATATCCAAATAATATATTGTTGATGCATCCCATTACTCTTCCAGTTGCAATTTATTTGTAAGAAGTAATGTAGACAAGGGTGTATATCTAGCTGAAATAGTTATAGTTTCATATTAACTATATAACAAATTTTTCAAGCACTCCAGATAGTAAATTTCATCCTAAGTATCTGCAGAATATTTTAATTAGAAGCAGCACTGCCTCAGGCATCTGGGTGAGGGTTAAATTTTATACATAAATGTAAACAACCAATAACTGATAAAAAATTAAACTTGGGTCCTTTATAGTAAGTAGACTACACTTCAGTTAAAAGTAAACAGATAAGTAGTTAGATAGGTAGGAAAGAAGGGAGGGACAAATTGTGAGAGGGAGGAATATAATGATATATAGATGATAGATTGATAGAAGGTATAGATATTCCAACTGAAATAGTGTTAGAAGAAAGGTAGAAAGAGAGAGAGAGAGACAGAGAAAGAGATGGGAGGTTCAGTATGATGCATGAAGACTAAAATAGAAAATCAAATAGTAGGAATATTTCTTAAGTGAAGCTTTATAGAAAGTTGAGGAAATTTCTGAGCCAAAGGGAATAACAGCAGCATTTTCCTCTCCCTCTTTCTGACTCATCCTCTCTCTTTCCTTTTTCTTCTCTTTATTTTTGTTCCAAAAGTGTTGTTCTCACAGTACATAAACATTCTGAGGTTTTGTATTCCTTTTATATTCACATTTTAATTGTATTTTTATTAAACATAATTTTTAAAAATCTTTAAAATATTATTTTGTAAACAACTTGAGTGGATGGAAAGAGCAAATATAGGTTACTAAAAAGCTCTGCATATTCCATTATATCTCTATAGTTTCCAGCTCTTCTAACCTGAAAAATAATTTATATTTTAATTATTACATCATTTAAACTAAAAGTATAAACATCACTATGCCAATAAGAATGGCAGTGTTTGTGAATACCTATATATAACAGATATGGTGGAGAACCAATCAACAGAATATCTTAATGGCTAGATATAGAAGGCTAGAAAAAATACATTTATACATTATATTTTATTTATAAGAGAGTCATAAGGTTGTTGGTTGTACCATTAATCAAATTAGATAATAAAACAAAAATTATAGTCTAAAATGAAAAAAATTTTAAATTTGACAAATTTAATATGTGGTACCTGTTGAATATTAAGAATGTGACTTTGATGAACAATTAATATGCTGAATGGCAGCTCTAACATGGGAAAATGTCAGATACATTTTTTTTAATTTACTTCCCATAAGTTTCAATCAAAATTATCAAAGACAGATTTTAAACCAAAGGACCAGTACAGAACTTCCCAGTGGAAATTTGAAATATTTGAGTCAATAACTTTTCTTTTATGTTCTCTATTTACAATATGTTCAGATTCATAAAACAGTCTATTACATCCATTGCCTTAGTTAGATATAACTATCTGAGTATGATGCCCAGCTCCCTCTTGAGAGTTTCCTCCTTTACTCTTTGTAGTTTGGGGAAAATTCTTTATATTGATTTCTCTAAGATTTCCACAGAGCTTGCTAGAATTCTGCACTAGGGTTTAAAGGCAACATTTCCAGTTTGTATCAAAATAGCAATTCTGTTTACTTTGTTTTCCATGTATACATATATTAGATTTTCTAAAATAAATTTAGTATAAAAATTTATATATTCCCTGATTCTTGCCAAAAACATACTCAAAATATCCTCTTAATATCATCTTAATTTATTAAAGTTTAATTGATAAGAGTACACTAATGATCATTTATATGTATTTTGTTATACAAATGAATTACAGCAAGCAAATGGATTTTAATTATTAGTAGGCAATCAAGGAAAGGTTTCATCAATGACTTTAATTTACACTGAGATAGATTTTCAATTTAAAAAACTAAACATTTATTTCCTATTTTAAAAAGAGATAATAATAGCTAATTTTCCTCAAGCCAGGTTTTAATTAACCTACTTAGAAAATTTAGAATATTTAATAATATATATAGAATTTTAAGTTAATTTTCTACTTAACAGTCTATAACAGAAAGTCTTAGAATTGGAAAATTTATTTTTTGGGAAATGTATTTAATCCCCAATATAATATGAAAACTTAATAAATTTACATATTTAATTCATCAATAAATTAAAATGGTTTCAGCATAGATATTTGATTTTTTTATCACTGTCTTATGATTTGAACAACAAAAAGAATATAAAAATCCTTGGCTCTTTACATAGAATTAAATGATTACATAAAGTAAATTACTTTTATTCAAGACTTCATGAACATGATGCATATAACTAATACCACGCATATTCATCATCTTATTTGTTAATTTTTTCTTAACTAGCACTTTGTATTTCTTTCTTTTGTTTCAATGTCTGAATTGTTAACAGTCACTTAACATCCATTACCTATGATTTCTGAAGGAACTCTATCATTAATATTCTCATTTGATTTTATAGTCACTCCTTGGTATGCGTCCAAATCTGGTTTCAATTTTTCTTGCAAATTGAATAAAATATATAGTCAGAACAACTCTTGAGATTCTACCCACTATGTGCAACTCATCTTCCTTATTGTATTATATTGTAATAACTCAGTTGATTTCTCAGCTAAGTGGATTCAATCAACGTATAGCTTTTTAGATAATCGAGTACAATAGGTCAGGCAGCCCAGAGTATAAAATTACCTAGGTAGAGAAGCCCTTATCTCAGCAAAGCAATTCCTGGAGACATAATATAGTAGATTAACATAACTAAACATTCACAGATGTAGTTCCTCTTTTGCAACTATGAATTGGATGGTACACACTTGAAAGCTGCCTCAGTTTGCTGAAAGCACTAAGAAAGCTCATATTTTAAACTCACATTGTTTAAATCCACTTCTTAATCTCTCTTTTATAAGCCTTGCAGCTTGGAACAAATTTAATCTTATTGGTGATGCTAAAATCATACAACAGTATTTGGCAATCCAACAATTTTTTAAATACTTTATTGAGGTATGATTGACATAAAAATAAATACATATTAAATATATTTAATATACACAACTTGACAAGTTTGTAGATAAGTATATCTTTGTGAAACCATCACACCAATCTATACCATAAACATATCATCACCTCTCAAAATGGCATCCTTTCCTCTCTACTTATTATTATTTTAAGAACACAAAGGATCTATACATTTAAAAATTTAAAGTATTCAGTACAGTATGATTAATTATAGATACTATGCTGTATAGTAGATCTCCAAGACTTATTAATCTTGTGTAACTGAAACTTTGCACCCTATGACTAATACTTTCCACTTTCCCCTCTTCCCAGTCCCTATCAACCATCATCCTATTTTGTGTCTTTTTTTTTTTTAGCTGCATCTGTTTTATTTTTAAACATTTTGTGTGTATTTCCTACGTGTGTCCTGTAAATGGCATGTAGTGGGATTTTTATTTTTACTTTATTTTATTTTATTTTATTCCAGTTTTCTTGAAATACAACTGACATACAATATTGTATAAGTTTAAATAATGATTTGATATACGAATATATTATGAAATGATTTCCACAATAAGCTTATTTAATATCCATCACTTTACAGTTGAATTATTTTTACTTGTGAGAACTTTTGAAACAAACTTTCTTAACAACCTTCAAATATACAATATTGTTAATGATAGTCATCATGCTATGTGTTATATTCCAAAATTATTTATCCTATAACTGGAAGTTTCTATCTTTTGACCACCTTTACCCAACCCTCACCCACCTCTGGCAATCACAAATCTCTTTGTTTCTATGAGTTCAGTGTTTTTAGATTCCACATGTAAGTTAAATCCTGTTTCTATGAGTATAATAAGCCAGAAAGAAGGCAAATACTACATGACACTATTTATGTAAGGAATATAAATCAGTTTAAATTCAGTAGTGTTTTTTGCTTTAATTTTTTATTATTGATTGTCCCACAGCTATATCAGTTTTGAATACAAAAATCTATTGGTTACTACATAAAACTGAATATTTTGTCTTGACGTCTGATGATTGTCTTCAAGAAAGTCCCCAATATCATCTCAGTCTCCTGTCTTGCAAAAGACACTTTTACAGAACTTAATTTGAAATGGTGAAAAAGTGAGCAGTAGTTTTAAATTAAAAAAAAATACAACTCATGCCATTTTCTGGATTGTTCTTGTCTATACTTAAATTTTTTTTTATTTACTGCAAGAAAACAGAAGATTGTGGTATACATCTTACAAACAATAGTTAATAAATTGACACGGGACATAGAACAATTTGACCAATTAATTTATACAATTTGTTTAAATCCTATAGATAATTTCTCACCATATGCTTCCTATACTTTCAATGCAGAACATTATATCTATGCTATATTTTGATATTCTACTCAATGATTGCAATACTTTCCCATGCTGAAATATTTAGTAGGACTGATGGTTTCTGGATAGAAAACAAGACATAGGCAAAGGACAAATGGATAAAATAAGTATTCAGGAAAAAAAATATTGTAGCCCCTTTGACAATACTTCAAATACTATGAACTTCTCAGGCTACTGAACAACCACTTCTGCAGTCAAGTTGGAATATTAAAATGTAACAATTTCTGTCCAATTTCAACTTAAGATTAAAATTTCTCACAGCTATACTATGAAAATTTTAGTTAACTTAGAAACTTGAAGAAGTAAGAGATACTGTGGCAGCCTTCAAAATAAGAAATTGATATTTGATTTTATTATTTTCTTGTCAAATACATACTTTACCCAGAAGTTACTGATGATATACTGATTGATGGTAAAATATTTAAAATGCCTAATATTTTGGAAATTACTTTAAAAATACACATGTAATAAATTTTTGAAGTAAAATTTTAAGGTTCTAAAAATAATGCATATATTTGTAGATAATATATAAATAAATAAAGTCAATATCAAAAAGAAATCAATACTGACATCACATAGAATAAATCATTAATGATAGTATTTTGGCCTACTTGCTTCTGGTTTTCTTTTTCAATGAGATTTGATCATTTTAATATTAAAATATGACTAATATATATGTGTATACAACTTGAAAAAAACTTATTGAGATATAATTGGCATATGACATTGTATTAGCTTGAGGTGTACAATATAATGATTTAATATATGTATACTGCAAAATTATGACCAAAATAAATTTACTTATAATTCATCATCATACATAGTTATAAATTGTATGTTTTATTTTTAATAAGCTATACATTACACATATGTGATAGATTTGTATGATTTGTAATAGCTCATTATTTACCATCATATAATTAAATCAATGTATTTTTACATATGTTTAATGTTTATAGTTTGTTATTAATTTTTTCTAATATTAACAAATACTTATCTAAGTAATATATTTAAAGAATTAAATTGTTATACTTTTCTATCCACTGACATAGTTAATAGAACAATATAATGTTTTGTCAAATTTCCAAAATTAATAGTTGTTAGTCAATGGTTTTATTCACACTATCCAACCATTCTTTATGAAGTGCACACCCCAACAAGGAAAACAATTTTGTTATAGCCAAAAATAACATACAGATATTAAATACATATAATGTTAAGAGTTTTAGATGTTAAAAGAAACAGACTATATTAATTCCATAAGTATATACATGTTAATTTCATATTTAATTATTTATTTAAATTCATAAATCTTTCAACTATTTTTGCATTACCTTTTAAAATTTTAATATTCTTCTTGACAGATATGCTGTGATGGTTTTTACCTCATGCTTTTTTATGAATACATACACATACATTTAGGAAATTAATGTAAAATATGGCATAGTTCAGGGGAGAATATTAGAAAGTTTGTTCTGTAATGTTAGGAAAAAGGAGACTATTCATCCAATAAATGCTGATATACTTTGGTAACACATCCATCTTTTTTTTAACATGGCTGTATTTGTGTCTGTCAAAGAAAATAAAATATGAAAAGCCAATTAAAGTGCATGTAAATATATGCTTTAAATTAACAATACTGTAAATCCGATAAAAAAGCAAGATGAAAGACATCAAGAATAACTTGTCCTCTATGACAGATTGTGACCTAAGTGATTTTTTTGGAGCCATTCCTTTTAAAATAACCAGCACAACAATATCTGATAAATCCTACAGTATCCTAATTTTCATGAGAAAATTTAAGCCTAAAATGCTAACATTATTTTCTCAATGTCACACAGCTATAATTAGAACTCCACAACTAAAAAGAACATAGAGAGAAGGAATATGATGTAAGTAATCAAGTAACAATTAAGTGTTAACATGAAAATAAAATACATAAAGTAGCATTTATTTATACAGAGATTATGATTATTGTGGCATAACTAAAGAGCTGAGATTCATCTACTTAAAATTCTTACTAAAAAATTTAAAAGTAGAGCTGATGACAGTATTTAATATTAAAGTTGGGGAAACAAAAGTTAAGAAGAATCTTCCTGAGTGGTGGATGAAAATTATTTACCATGTACTATATTAAAAACACACACACACACACACAATTATTAAAAATGCCAGCCATAGCAAAACACCATGTATTTTGAAAAAGGATGTCCAAGATATTATCTATAAGTGGATGGAGACCTCTTTGTTGTTTGCAGATTTCCCTTCAGAATGGGAAAAAAATTAATTCTCACAGTTTTAACCAGGGTGAAAAATATATATATTCAAAATTAAGTGTCATTCACACATTATAATGGCAAAAATCAATTGTTAGATGTGAAGGATTTAAAAAGCATACCATTTGACAAGGCCAAGATGGTGGAGTAGTAGGACGTCTGTAGCTCACCCTCTCCCACAGATACACCAAGACTCATATTCACAGACCTACCCAGCCGGCCAGAGCACCTATGGAACTCCAACAGAACATTGTCCTCTTCAAAAGACAAAGATGCCAAAAATCTGGTAGGAGAAAGGAAAAAAGGAAGACAAAAGGCAAAACAGTGCAGGACTGGTCCCACAGGGAGGGAGCAGCAAAGGAAGACTGGCTCTCATTCACTGGGTCTCCCCCTCTCCAACGGAGAGGCCAGCAGAGAGGCCAGTGGGACAGAGGGATAGCCTCTGAGGCTCAGATCTGTACACAGCAGCCCTTGACTGAAAGAACTAAGTTAAACGGGCACAGAGGGTCCCTGCAACACCCAGCCCAAGACCCAAGCTGGGAGAGGAAGCCTGAGCCAGGTGGAGGATGGGGACAGCTGCACTGAGGTTGCCCCAGGGGACTGCAGGGTGCTGTGCAACATGGATGAGTGGGTGCACAGGGCAGAACAAACTAGGCCCTCAATAGAACAGCATGGCTGATGTGCACTGGGGGAAAGGGTGCATAACCCCATCTCTGAAAACCCACAGATTTTTGGTGAGGAGAGGTGGAGCTCAGGTGCAGCAGCCATATCCTCTGGAGCTTGGCACCCAGGTGGGGGTGGGGGCAAAACCTGAATCTGCACCTGGGGGCTCGGCAGCCTCAAAGGCCAGACAGTTACTTGTTTGCAGCCTGAGTCAGATAGGATCCTTCCGCCCTGGTGCCTCGCAAAGTTCGTGCTACCAGGACAAACAAGGAGCTGATTCTGGACATAGAGCAGGGGCGGGGCTGTTCCATGGTCTTCTTGGGCTGGTCTGCAGAGCACAAACCAGGAGCAGAGCTTGCAGTGGTGCAGAGCTGTGGAGCAACCCATGCCAGGGGATGGCGGGTTTTCACCCTTCTTTCCGGCAGGAATGCTGTGCTGGGAGGGGGTGCGACCTGCGTGCTGACAGGCACTGGGAGCAACACAGACAAGGGCGCCAACGGTGGGCCTCTGGAAACAGCAAGCTGCGTTTGCCAAACAGGGCAAAGACAGAAAGACTTCTCATTAAGAGCACACAGTCTCTAGGAGAACACCACCTCCCTCACTTTTTTTTTTAACTGTTTTTACCTGTAGTATTTTCTACTACCTTTTTAAATTTTTACTTTTTAAACAATTATATATCCTCCCAGTTTTAATCCATTTAAATTTTTTCTTTTAAATAATAGTATTATTATTTTAAAAAATCCACATCAAGACATTTTTATCTCTCTTGGTTTTGATATCCTGTTATTTATTATGCACAGGTTTCAAATATATATTTTTCCTCTTTTCTCCTTTTTAAAGGTTTTTAAGAGACAAATCAACCTGATTGCTATTCTGCTTCAACTTTTTCTTCAATTATTCATAATACACTGTTTTGAAAACTTTTCTTCTCCCCTTTTTCAAAATTCTCTCTTTATCACATCTTTTTTTAATCTGTTCTACTTTTTATTACTTTTAATTTCTACTTTCTAAACAATTGTATACGTTTCTAGCTTTAATTCATTTTAAAATTTTCTTTTAAAGTACTTATATTATTATTTAAAAAAAATCCAACTGATTTCATTTTCATTTCTTTTGGTTTTGATCTCCTGTTATTGACTATAAATAGGTTGCAAATATCATTTTTTTGGATATTTTCCTTTTTTTAAGGCCTATTAAAAAAGTCGTTTCAACTCGAATGCTAGTCTGATTCAAATTGAACCTCTATAATTGATTATACACTGTTTTCAAACCTTTTTTTCTCCCTTCTTTTAAAATTCTCTTTTTCTCTTTCTCCTTTTTTTATATTTTAAGTTTTATTCCATCATAGGCATTAGATAGATAAATAAATAAACTGCTTTAAGGACCACAATATATAACTGATACTCCATAAGCCACAGTGCCAGAAAGATATGAGCAAGATGAAGAAACAGAGAAAGCATTTCCAATCACAAGAACAAGAGAAATTGCCTGAAAGTATGATCAATGAAATCGACACCAATAACCTACTAGATCAAGATTTCAAAAAAGGAGTGATCAAAGTATTGAAGGAACAAAAAAGCTAGTGTTTAGATATATAAAATATATCAAAAATGAAATTGAAGGTATAAACAAGAACCAAGTAGAATTGGTAAATTCATTGGCTGAGATGAGAACAGATCTAAAGGCTGTGAAAAGCAGACTAGATAATGTAGAGGAACAAATTAGTGACCTGGAAGACAGGACAACAGAAAGCACCCAATCAGAACAACTGCAAGAAAATAAATGAAAGCAACACAAGAGACCTATGGGATAATATAGAGAATGCCAATCTTTGCATAATTGGGGTCCCAGAAGGGGAAGAAAGATCAAAGGGGATTTGAAAGGTTTTTGAAGAAATCGTGACTGGAAACTTCCCAAACTTAAAGAAGGAATCAGATATCCAAGTACAGGAAGTTCAAAGGGTCCCAAACAGGAAGAACACAAACAGACTACACCAAGATATACCATAATCAAGATGGCCAGAGTCAAGGATAAAGAATTGATCCTAAAGGCAGAAAGAGAAAAACAAAGAGTAAGTTACAAGGGAACACCCATAAGTCTCTCAGCTGATTTCTCTACACAAATACTACAGGCCAGAAGGGCGTGGAAAAATATATTCAAACTTCTGAATGAAAAAAAAAAAAAAAGATACAGCCTAGGGTACTTTATCCAGCAAGGCTATCCTTTAGGATAGAAGGAGAAAGAAAGAATTTCACAGACATGAAAAAACTACAGGAGTTTAGCAAAACTAAACCCATGCTAAAAGAAAAATTGAAAGGTCTACTCTAAATAGAAAAGCAGCAGGATGCTACAGAAATGAGAAACTCATAACTGGAAAGGTGAAAATTCATGAATTACAAATAAAATAAACACAAAATTGTAAAAGAAGACATTGACATCATTCAGAGTGGGAGAGGGAAGCAAGAAAATATAGAGTATTTTATTTTCTTTCTTTCTAATTTTTTTGTTGTAGGTATGATGTGTTCAAGATATAGTAATGGGCTAAAAGACTTACCAAAAAGGGTAACCACAAGCCAAAAACTTACAAGGGAGTCACAAAAACTAACTAAAATCCATGATAATACAAAGGAAAATTACCAAATCACAAAAGGAAGAAGAAAGGAACAAAGAGGATATACCAAATCAACTGCAAAGATAAGTTCAAAATGGCAATAAACACACATCTATCATTAATTACTGTAAATGTTAATGGACTAAATGCTCCCGTCAAACAACTTAGAGTGGCAGACTGGTTAATAAAGCAAGAACCTTCAATATACTGCCTACAAGAGACCCATTTTAGGGAGAAGGACACATATAGATTGAGAGTGAAAGGATGGAAAAGGATATTCCATGCAAATGGAAAAGCCAAAAAAGCAGGTGTTGCAGTACTGATTTCAGACAAAATAGACTTTAAAACAAAGACCATAAAGAAAAACAAAGAAGGAAATTTTATAATGATTAAAGGAGTGATACAAGATGAGGCTATTACACACATTAATATATATGCACCCAATATAGGTGCATCTAAGTACATAAAACAGTTACTAATAGAGATAAAGGGGGATATTGATGGGAATACAATCATGGTTGGAAATTTTAACACCACATTAACATCACTAGACAGAACTTCCAGACAGAAAATAAATAAGGTAACAGAGAAACTAAATAACACAATAGAAAAATGAGAGTTGGTGGATATTTTCAGGGTATTACACCCCCCTAAAATAGGATATATGCTCTTTTCAAGTGCACATGGAACATTTTCTAGGATTGATCATGTACTTGGGCACAAAAGAAACCTCAAAAAATTTAATAAAATATAAATTATCTCAAGCATCTTACTGACCACAATGCCATGAAGTTAGAAACCAAGAACAGAGAAACAAAGGAGAAAAAAAGGAAAGCATGGAGATTAAACAACATGCTATTAAAAAAACCAATGGGTCAATGAGGAAATGAAAGGTGAAATTAAAAAATACCTTGAGACAAATGACAATGAAAGCACAACCACACAAAATTGAAAGGACACAGCAAAGGCAGTGCTAAGAGGGAAGTTTATAGAGATACAGACCTTCCTCAGAAAAGAACAATATAAATAAAAAAAATTAACCCACTAACTAAAATAACTAGAAAAACAAGAGCAAAAATCTTCAAAAGGAAACAGGAGGAAGGAAACTATAAAGATCAGGGAGGAAATAAATGAAATAGAGACTTTAAAAACCATAGAAAAATCAATCAAAGCAAAAGCTGGTTTTTTGAAAAAGTAAATAAAATCGACAAACCTCTGGCAAAACTCACAAAGAAGGAAAAAGAGAGCACAAATTAGCAAAATAAGTAAGGAAAATGGAGAATTTACAACAAATAAGATAGAAATACAGAATATCATATGAGAATATAATGAAAAACTATATGGAACCAAACAGGATAGAGGAGATGGATAAGTTTCTGGAAATATACAGTACACCAAGATTGAATCAAGAAACTGACCATTTAACCAAACCAATTACTCGAAATGAAGTCGAAATAGCAATAAAAAACCTCCTTATAAATAAAAGTCCAGGAACGGATGGCTTCACTGGGAAATTCTACCAAACATACAAAGAAGAACTCATCTGAGTATTCTCAAACTCTTCCAGAAGATTGAAAAGGAGGCAATACTACCAAACTCATTCTATGAAGCCAACATCACCCTGATACCAAAACCAGGTAAAGACAATACCAAAAAAGAGAATTATAGGCCACTATCACTGATGAACAAAGATGTCAAAATCCCCACCAAAATATTCCAAATAGAATAAAACAACAGATAAAAAAAGATTATACATGATGACCAAGTGGGGTTCATCCAGGGATGTAAGGATAGTTCAACATATGCAAATCAATCATTGTAATACATCACATCAACAAGAGAAAGGACAGGGAGGGACCTCATGATCATCTCAATAGATGCAGAAAAAGCATTTGATAAAATTCAACACCCATTTATGATAAAAAACTCTCACCAATGTGGGTGTGGAGGGAACAAATCTCAACATCATAAAGGCTATATATGACAAACCTACAGCCAGCATAGTACTCAATAGTGAAAAACTCAAATGCTTCCCAATAAAATCTGGAACAAGATAAGGATGCCCACTATCACCACTTCTATTCAACATAGTCTTGGAAGTCCTAGCCACAGCAATCAGGCAAGAGAGAGAAATAAAAGGGATGCAAATTGGAAAAGAAGAGGTAAAAGTGTCACTATATGCCAACGACATGTTAGTAACTATAGAAAACCCTAAAAGGTCCACATAAAAACTACTAGAGCTGATTGAAGAATTCAGCAAGGTAGCACGTTACAAGGTTAACATTCAAAAATCAGTTGCATTTCTTTACACTAACAATGAATCAACAGAAAAAGAAAGTAAAGAATTAATCCCCTTTAAAATAGTATCCAAAGTAATAAAATACCTAGAAATAAACCTAACCAAGGAGGTGAAATAATTATACACAGAAAACTATGAACCATTGATGAAGGAAATTAAAGAAGACTTTAAAAAATGGAAAAATACCCATACTCTTGGATTGGAAGAATCAATATTATTAAAATGGTCACACTGCCCAAGACAATCTACAGATTTAATGCAATCTCTATCAAATTACATAGGATATATTTCACAGAACTAGAAGAAATCATAATATAATTTATATGGAACCATCAAAGACCTAGAATTGCCAAGGCATTACTGAAAAGAAACAAAGTGGCTGGTGGAATATCTCTCGCTGACTTCAGACATTGCTATATAGCTACAGTCTTCAAGACAGCAAGGTATTGGTACAAAAACAGACATACAGACCAATGGAACAGAATAGACAGCCCAGAAATGAACCCACAAACTTTGGGTCAACTAATCTTTGACAAAGGAGGCAAGAATATACAATGGAATAAAGAGAGTGTCTTCAGCAAATGGTGTTGGGAAAACTGGACAGCAGCATGTAAAGCAATGAAGCTAGAACACTCCCTTATACCATACACAAAAGTAAACTCAAAATGGATTAAAAACTTAAACATAAAACAAGATACAATAAACCTCCTAGAAGAAAATATAGTCAAAACATTATCTGACATACATTTCAAAAATATTCTCCTAGAACAGTCTACTCAAACAATAGAAATAAAAGCAAGAATAAACCAATGAGTCCTAATGAAACCTATGAGCTTCTGCACAGTAAAGGAAACCATAGGTAAAACAAACAGGCAACCTACAGAATGGGAGAAAATTTTTGCAAATGAAACTGACAAAGGCTTGTTCTCCAGAATATATAAGCAGCTGATATGACTTAATAAGAAACAACCAAACAACCCAATCCAAAAATGGGCAGAAGACCTAAACAAGCAATTCTCCAAGGAAGACATACAAATGATAAAAAAGCACATGAAAAAATGCTCAATATCACTAATTATCAGAGAAATGTAAATCAAAACTACAATGAGGTATCACCTCACACCAGTCAGAATGGCCATCATTCAAAAATTCACAAATGATAAATGCTGGAGAGGCTGTAGTGAAAAGGGAACCCTCCTACACTGCTAGTGGGAATGCAGTTTGTTGCAGCCACTGTGGAAAACAGTATGGAGATTCCTCAAAAGACTAGGAACAGACTTACTGTATGATCCAGGAATCTCGCTTCTGGGAATATATCCGGAAGGAACCCTACTTCAAAAAGACACCTGCATCCCAATGTTCATAGCAGCACTATTTACAATAGCCAAGGCATGGAAACAGCCTAAATGTCCATCAACACATGTCTTGGTAAAGAAAAGGTGGTATGTTTATACAGTGGAGTACTACTGAGCCATAAAAACCAACAACATAACACCTTTTGGAGCAACATGGATGCTCCTAGAGAATGTCATTCTGATGAAGTAAACCAGAAAGAGAAAGAAAAATACCATATGAGAGTGCTCATATGTGGAATATAAAAAAAAAAAAAAGAAAACCATAAATACAAAACAGAAATAGACTTATAGACATAGAATACCAACTTGTGGTTGCCAAGGGGGCAGAAGGTGGAAGGGATAGATGGGATTTCAAAATTGTAGAATAAATATTCAAAATTATACTGTATAGCATAGGGAAATATACACAAGTTCTTATGTTTGTTCACAGAGAAAAAATGTGACAATGAATATATATATATATGTTTATGTATGACTGAAAAATTGTGCTCTACACATGGAATTTGACACAACATTGTAAAATGGTTTTAAAGCATTTAAAAAAAAGGAAAAAAAATCAGATTTATCAAATCACAGAATTGCCAGAACACAGCCAGTGAAATAATATTTTTAGATTCAGACATTTCTACAGAGCAATAGTCAAAACAGTATGGTACTGGCACAAGAACAGACATATGTATCAATGGAAGAGAATAGAGAGCCCAGAAATAAACTCACAGGTCTACAGTCAATTAATATTTCACAAAGGAAGCAAGAATATACACTAGAGAAAAGGCAATCTCTTTAGTAAGCTGGGTTGGGAAAATTGGACAGCAGAATGTAAATCAATGAAGTTAGAACACTCCCTCACACTACACAGAAAAGTAAACTCAAAATGGCTTAAAGACTTCAACATAAAACAGGACATTATAAACCTCATATAAGAAAACATAGGCAAAATCTTCTCTGACATAAATCATAGCAATTTCTCCTAGGACAGTTTACCCTGGCAATAAATATCAAAGCAAAAATTAACAAATGGAACCTAATAAAACTTACAAATTTTTGCACAGCAAAGGAACCCATAAGCAAAACAAAATGACAACCTACAAAATGGGAGAAAATATATGCAAATAATGAGACTGACAAAGGTTTAACTTTCAGAATATATAAACATCTCATACAGCTGAAAGAAGAAGGAGAAGAAGAAGAAAGAAGAAGAAGAAGAAGAAGAAGAAGAAGAAGAAGAAGAAGAAGAAGAAGAAGAAGAAGAAGAAGAAGAAGAAGAAGAAGAAGAAGAAGAAGAAGAAGAAGAAGAAGAAGAACAACAACAACAACAACAACAACAACAACAACAACAACAACAACAACAACAACAACAACAGAACAACCCAATCCAAAAATTGGCAGAAGACCTAAACAAGCAATTCCCCAATGAATAGATACAAATGGCCAATAGATACATGAAAAAATGCTCAACATCATTAATTATCAGAGAAATATAAATCAAAACTATAATGAATTATAGTCTCACAATAGTGAGAATGGCTATCATTCAAAAATCTACAAGCAGTAAATGCTAGAGATAGTGTAGAGAAAAGAGAACCCTCCTGTACTGTTGGTGGGAATGTAGTTTGGTGCAGTCATTATGGAAAATAGTATGGAAATTCCTCAAAAAACTAAAAATAGACTTATAATATGATCCAGCAATCCCACTGTTGTGCATATATCTGGAAGGAACTCTAATATGAAAGAAACATGGACTCCAATATTCATATCAGTACTATTTAAAATAGCCAAGACATGGAAACAACCTAAATGTTCATCAATAGATGACTAGATAAAAAGTTTATCATAAATTTATACAATGGAATACTACTCAGCCATAAAAAGAATAAAATAACACCATTTGCAGCAACATAGATAGCCCTGGACAATGTCATTCTAAGTGAAGTAAGTTAGAAATAAAAAGAAAAATACCAAATGATATCACTCATATGAAGAATCTAAAAAACAAAAAACATAAAGGACATTAATGAACTCATCCACAAAACAGAAAGAGACAAACAGACTTGCAGACATAGTAAACAATCTTATGGTTACTGGGGGAAAGGAGGAGGGAAGGGATAAATTTGGGAGTTTTGCAAATGTTAATCACTATATATTAAAAATAGATTAAAATATTTTTCCATATAGCACAGTGAACTATATTCAATACCTTGTAATAAAATTTAATAAAAAAGACTGAAAATATGCATGAATGAGATATTCTGCTGTATACTAAAAATTGACACACTGTAAATGACTTAATTCAATTAAAAAAAATGATGTGCACGTGTGTATCATCTGTACCGAAATACAACTTAAGGGAATAAGGTTCATAATCTGAATCCAGGAAATCTGTATGGCGGCAAATCTAGACTGATTTTGATTTGTGAATTAAATGCTGCATTGAAATTAGGGGGAACCATTTATAAAGCCATGTTCTTTTCAAAAATAAATTTTATTAAACCATGAAAATAGCCTGAACGGGAGAGACAGAGAAGTAGAAAGTAACATATACACATTAATGGAAAAATAGAAAGCAGACTGAAGAATTTCACCACCAGTGTCTTAACCAAAGAATTAGCATATATCCTGAAAGACCTCTCAGTGTCAATGCTACTGAGAATTATATTTAGGGAAATTTCAACTATTCATATGTGATTCCATAAGCATACTCACACTATACCACCATTACTTTATCAAGGATCAGTGGTTCTTTGTTCTATTTTAATATGCTCATGTCCCTTGAAAGAGTATCTAATAATAAATAATTTAAAAATCTTCAAGGAATAACATTTTACTTGTAATATTTATCTGTTGCCCTTATGATTTATTCAAAATTAAATTCACTTACACTTTAGAATATTTTTTTCATTTATGGATAAACTTGAATATACTAAATCATAAAAACCCGTATTTCGTATAATTGTAAGCTCATATGTAATTTATTTTATGATAGGTACTATAAATTCTGAGTTGTGATAACAACTTTGTACTTTTAAATATATAAAGTGGCTGATGCTTTTATTTTACAAATTTTAAGACAACTATTTCCTCCTTCCATCCCTAAAGTTCCTCTCACTGTGCTCTAGGTACATGAAGTTTACAATTATATATGTATTTTTAATTTAAAAACTGGCATACCCTCTAAAAATAAAATGTAAAAATATAGAAGAAACATATGTAAATTTTTGAAGTATTTTTAGGAACACATCTCTTGAGTTCACATTGTATTAATGGAAAGAATAATGGTAATAGCCTGGGGAGTACATTTTACTTTATGTAAATTTACTAGTGTCTGCAAATAACAAGGCAATTTCTACCTCAAATACTTAGTTCTTGGGGTTACTTCAGACATTCAACATTAATTACCCCAAACATTAAACATGGGTAAGAATAGGATTTCTCAGAAATTTTTGAATTATAAAATTTAGAATAAATAATACGTTACTAAATTCTATTAGCTGTTTAAATTTACAAATATCAAGATTGGCAAACTTTTTCTGAAAAAAAAATTAGGTAATAAATATCTGAGATCTTGTGGGCCGTACCATATCTTCACAACTGCTGAACATTGATATTGTAACAGAAAAACAGGAATAGATATTACATCATTGAATCAGTCTGCTGTTTTTCATTAAAACTGCGTGTTACAATAAAACTTTACAAAAGTAGATGATGTGCTAAATATGGCTAATGTCTATTTTTATATTGTATATAGAGTAACAAATTATTGTAGCTATAGTTATTTTTAAATATTTTTACCTTTTTACTTTTATACTAAACTGTTTAACACATTCACATATTAAAATATTAGAATATTCTGAATTTGATTTCATGCTTACCTTTACCAGTGTGTTTTATATTTTCCTTTATTTTCTTGTTATCAATTATCTTACTTTTATTTCAACTTGAATAGTTCCTCTCGGCATTTCTTGTAAGGCAGGTCTAGTGCTAATGAATTCCTTCAAAGTGGTCACTCTTGGCACTGAGCTATGCTGCCTTTGGGGAGGGATGATGCAAGTAAAATGAAACTCTCTCTTATCCTTTTTAATGCATACAATCATTTTTTTTTTCAGTTGTGTGCTATAACTTCTCTGTTGGACTCCCAGACTTTCACAGGGGTTCTTTCATCTGTGGATGATTGTCAAAATTGGTGGGATTTTTTTTGGGGGGGTGCGGTGAAGATGGTAGAACATTCTATACAACCATTTTATTGATTTTATTCCTCTGCTTGCTTTTAAAAATATTTTAATATAAATTTTACTATTTCATTTGTGAAAAACTACAAGCAGAATTTATAAATAGACATTTCTATTTAAAACAAGAAAGTGATAAAGTAGCTTCTATTAAGATAGTTGTGTAAATGCCAGTAATGGAAATTAATTGTGAATGAAAACTATTATCAGTTATATCAGTAAACAAAGGGTGTTGTGTCCATCAAGTCATCAGCCACCTCCAACAGTGAGCAGAGGGAAATCAGGATGCAGAGAAGCAA